>NC_037289.2:4640725-4943755 GCF_000002775.5 Populus trichocarpa | reverse complement strand
GCAAGCCACGGAAACGGTACTAAGTCAGATTGAAATACCTACCTAGAATGATGAGGAGAACTCAGGAGTTTCTGATTTCTCTATTTAGATTGCAACTTGCGTGCACTGAAGACAATTCGAAGCTTATAAATGTACTCATTTAATTATTGAGAGACGAGAAAGTAGATCAATTCAATCCCCTCATCTCTGAGGAAACTGGTTAGGTAACACTTGCAATCTCCTATTTTGAAAAGTTTGCACTGCAAAAACTGGAGAAATTTTTCTGTGATTGTTGCATTCCTTTTGTTGCTGACAGAGTTTTGGATGCTCCTCTGTATCTCTGTATGTATATGCACATTTAGTTTTAATTTATTTATTATATTCTATATTAATTATGGGCTTATCCAAAAATTGCTTATTCGTATGTTACTGAATGAAAGCTGAACTGCCCTTTTTCTACACCATCATAGGCATGGATGTAGAACTCACAGTCCTTTGCTCTACCTCAAATCAAAGCCTTTTGGAAGTTGTTTGAATGGTGAGGAATTATGTAACTACTAACTAGGAATTTGAGGGAGTTGAAAAGGGAGTCAAAGCTGAAGAGTGATTAAACAGTTTTTATTAGAAGAAAACATGGTAAATGGAACTACTTGAAGAAGTATTTGGAAACCACATTCATCGCTATGATCACTTAAGTTCAGGTCTTTTTTGTGTTCTTTCCATCAGTCTAATGCATATGGAGGGAGAGTGTTGTCCTCATGAATGAATTATATTCCAGGCTTAACTACTTTATTCCTTGTATAGTTGGTCGATGGTGATATAGATATATATTAGAAAAGTTTTTATTGACTTAATTTAATTTGAGTGATTAATTTTTCAATATAATTAATATATTTTTATTAATAGCGTTTTGATTTAATATTAAAACATAAAATATATTTATTATATTAAATCATTTTTTTCTTTACATAATATTAAATAAGATTTAGAACTTTTTTTAAATTTTATTCCTTCTTGATCAAGGATTTCTCTATAAATACTATTTAAGAATAAATAAAATATATATTTTTTAATTTACTTAGAGTGATGAACTCTCTCTTGATCACTTAAGTATTTTTATATAGTTTATGCTATATCTAATGTTTACCTCTTTTTTATCTTGATTAAGATAACAAGTAATAAAATCAAAATATAATATTTTTTATATAAAATAACTTAATGATCTCAAGTCTAAAGATCATTTACGCAACTGTCACATGAGCCTTTCCATAGATGTATATGATTTCTTTATATAAAATTTTCAAGCGGATCAGTTCAGTATATATGTCTCATGACAAATACCTACATATTAGTTCTAGAAATCTCTTATATCTCAATTTACGAGAACAATTGCTTCCTTTCATAAATAAAAAAACATAACATGTACCAGTCTTTACAATTTTAATAAATGTTCAGTATGCAAGAGAGCATCCATCATAAATATTTTAGGAACAATGCTTTGATACAATAAAAATCTCATAATTATAACAACTTTATAATTATCTTTACAAAACATTTTTATTCCATAAACTTTGTCTTTCCTTTAAATCCATAAATATTTATTAATCTAATATTATATAAATATTAAAAATAAATTAAATATTTATTAATAATAAATATATATTCACATAAATATAATAATATCATTACTCCCTCTCATATTAAATAGATTCTGCAGGCTGCAGGTAATAAATTCTGCAGGCTGTAGGTAGCGCACTCCGTAGTGGTATTGATTTTTTGACTGCACAAACAAAAGGACGATGATGTTGAACGATAGAATATTTTCCATGGAGAGTTTGATGTGTCGGTTGGCGAAGGAAAAGGGCAGAGTAAAGAGGAAGGAGGAAATTAAGCGATCGTTGTATGCTTTCGAGGATTTTTATTTTGTATGCTTTGTTCTTGAGCTAAACAGTAAACACCTGGGCTGTATCCTTGCATGTGATGTAAAGAGTGGTCCTTGCCATGGTTACTTTTGTGTCCTGAAGCCCATCCAATATTCCAAACCCAGTTGGATGTCCTAGTGCTCTTCAAGGCAGCAGCTCGTATAAAGACTTTTGGGGTCAATCTCTAAAATCCTTTTGCTATCCATAGCACTGCATAGTTGACATTAAGAGTTTATTTTTGTCACCGCAAGAGGAAAGAGCTGTGTTTAGCAGTTACCACTCAACCAAGGTCAGGTTCCTCCTCTGTCCATGAGGAAGTAACCATATTAAACCTCATGGACCTTCACAGAGACAGGTGTGGAAGCTCACAAAGGCAGGTGAGTGGAAGCTCACAACAAGACTCCCCCACAAAAGGCCACCTCCCGGCAGGGTCAAGTAAAAATGTTTTTTGAAGAGGCTAAATAAGAGGAACAACTATATGAATATGTAAATCCATAGTTAAGTCTATATGTTTGTGTTTATAAATGTAAAAACAAGGAGGAAAAACAGCGCCACTAAGTTAATGGGATTTGCTCTCTTTCCGAAATGGTACTTGAATCTTTCTCAAAACCAATTGTGTTATTTCTCAAAGAATTCTATGTATAAATTGGGATAACTTAAACTAATTTATTAGAAAATCCGAAGACCAAGGGAGACATTAGTGTCTCTCCTGCAATTAAAATTTAGAAAAAGGACTAATACTACAACTACAGCACAATAATTTATACGGTCATCCCCTCTATCTGCGATCCGAGACAGAGACATGGTAATCCTTAAACCCGCCCACCATCTCTTTAGACGCCTTTTTCCCTCTCCTTTTCAAATTTCTTACCATTCATCTTCTAACTACCTTAACTGTCACATAGACTCTTTTCTCTCTAACCAGACCCAAACTCTCCAATCTCTACACAAATCCCATGCTCTCATAATCACTACTGGCAATGCAAACAATGTTTTTATATCATCAAAACTTATCTCTCTCTATGCATCTTTCAGAAAACCCCATTCATCCACCTATGTTTTTGACTCAACAAATCAAAAAGACACCTTTCTTTGGAATTCAATCATCAAATCTCACTTTTCCAATGGGAATTACTTCAAAGCTTTTGACTTTTACATCCAAATGCGGTATGATAATACCCCACCAAACCAATTTACAATTCCCATGATTGTAGCCACTTGTGCCGAGCTCTTGTGGCTTGAAGAGGGGAAATACATTCATGGGCTGGTCTCAAAATCTGGCCTTTTTGCGGAAAATTCTGCGGTTGGGTCATCTTTTGTTTACATGTACGCTAAATGTGGGGTTATGGAGGATGCATCTCTTATGTTTGATGAAATTGTTGTTAGAGATGTGGTGTCTTGGACTGCACTTGTAATCGGGTATGTGCATAATGATGACAGTGAGAAGGGTTTGGAGTGTCTTTGTGAGATGCGTAGGATTGGCGGGGATGGTGAGAAGGTTAATTCTAGGACACTAGAAGGTGGGTTTCAAGCTTGTGGGAATTTGGGTGCTATGATTGCAGGAAGGTGTCTGCATGGTTTAGCTGTGAAAACTGGACTTGGGTGCTCTCAAGTTGTTCAATCTTCTCTTTTGTCAATGTATTCCAAGTGTGGGAATGTTGAAGAGGCTCATAATTCTTTTTGTCAAGTTGTGGATAAAGATGTTTTCTCATGGACATCAGTAATTGGTGTTTGTGCAAGATTTGGGTTTATGAATGAGTGCTTAAACCTGTTTTGGGATATGCAGGTTGATGATGTGTATCCAGATGGGATTGTTGTAAGTTGCATCCTTTTGGGTTTTGGTAATTCCATGATGGTGAGAGAGGGAAAAGCCTTTCATGGACTGATTGTAAGGAGAAACTATGTTTTGGACGATACGGTTAACAATGCTTTGTTATCCATGTATTGCAAGTTTGGAACTTTAAACCCCGCAGAGAAGCTTTTTGATGGTGTACATGAATGGAGTAAAGAGTCATGGAACACTATGGTTTTTGGATATGGTAAGATGGGAATAGAAGGGAAGTGTATAGAATTATTTAGGGAGATGAGAGATCTAGGCATTGAAGCTGATTCAAACAGCCTGGTCTCTGTAATTTCTTCGTGCTCTAAATTGGGACTGATTAATCTATGTCGATCAGTTCATTGTTACATAATTAAGAATTCAGTGGATGAAGATGTCTCAATCGCCAATTCACTTATAGACATGTACGGAAAAGGTGGTAATTTGTCCATTGCATGGAAAATGTTTTGTAGGACGCAGAGAGATGTTGTCACATGGAACACCTTGATCTCATCATATACTCACAGTGGGCACTACGCAGAGGCTATCACATTATTCGATGAAATGATTTCAGAAAAATTAAACCCTAATTCAGCAACATTGGTTATAGTTCTTTCAGCTTGCTGTCATCTCCCATCCTTAGAGAAAGGAAAAATGGTTCACCAATATATTAAGGAAGGAGGATTTGAGCTCAATGTTTCTCTTGGTACTGCATTGGTTGATATGTATGCAAAATGTGGTCAACTTGAACAATCAAGAGAATTGTTCAACTCAATGAAGGAGAAAGATGTCATTTCTTGGAATGTAATGATCTCAGGTTATGGACTGCATGGAGATGCAAATTCTGCAATGGAGGTTTTCCAACAAATGGAGCAATCAAATGTTAAACCGAATGCAATTACCTTTCTATCACTTCTCTCAGCTTGCACTCATGCAGGATATGTTGATGAAGGGAAGCAACTGTTCGATAGAATGCAATATTATTCTATAAAACCCAATCTAAAGCATTTTGCTTGTATGGCAGATCTTCTTGGAAGATCAGGTAACCTACAAGAAGCTGAAGATCTGGTTCAGTCAATGCCAATTTGTCCTGATGGAGGTGTTTGGGGAACTTTGTTAAGTGCTTGTAAAATTCATAATGAAATTGAGATAGGAATAAGGGTGGCAAAATGTGCTATTGAATCTGACCCAGAAAATGATGGGTACTATATAATGCTTTCCAACATGTATGGTTCTATGGGAAAATGGGATGAGGCTGAAAGAGCAAGGGAACTGATGAAGGAAAGGGGAATAGGGAAGAGAGCTGGTTGGAGTGCAGTGTAGCTTAGAGGGAATGTCATTTGTTATTGTTGGCATATCTCCATTGAACCTTAAACTCATTTAAGTATACGAGGAGTTTTGCAGGCTACCTTAAATGTGACATTTTCTGACCTGAAAAGAGCTCTGTATACAGCTTGTTAGGGCCAAGAATTGATGGTCATAACTAGAATTGCAAGAACGCATCTTCCAGGTAATCTTGTTCATCACAGTGGGTTGCAGCCTTGTATCATTTTCCATGGTGTTTGGGTGTTGTCAATACGACGTACTTAAGCAGACTCATCATCATAAAAACCTATTGAACACTTATTGGGGCAATAATTGTCAGTTTGACTAGTTCAAACACTGCCTGAGGTTTCTGAAAAACAAAACTGGGGCTGCAATAAGTGACAATAAGAATATATTTGAAGCTTCGAGGAGCCAGTTTGATAATGTTGAAACTTACGAACTCTATCAACATTCAGAAATCCATGGATTTTAAATCCTAGAGGTTTCTGTGAGGAGGCTTTGTCAGATTGCTTTGGAATAGGTGCCATCTTTTACGTTCTAGTCCTGGAGTATGTGCTGCTATCTTCTGGAAGATGTTGTCACTGACAGGTTTTCAACTAGTCTTGCAGCTCTATGCCTTAATTCTTCTTTCTCCACGTGCAAATTTTACGCTTGATATGATTTTCAATTTGTAATTGATATTGCAGTGGTACTTGAAGGAGAGCGATGGTGACAGTAGCATGGTATTGTGGAGGGAAGGCATCTTGTGCTAGCCTGTGAGAGTTACCATTCAGTATGTTCATTCGCCATCTGGAGTTAGTGTTGTGTAATAAATAACGTAAGCTTTTCTTTAGTCATGATATAATTAGATGGTCTAATTTGTCAGAATATATTGTGCATGCACTCTGTTGGTTTCTCCAAGTCAATGACAATCATGCTTTAATCTCATGAAAGATGTTTTCTTGCTATTATAGGAATCCACTACTAGGTGCTATTTATGAGAAAGGTTTGACACTTCATTACTATAGCGTTTTTGCTATTTTCTGCATCTTTTATTCGCAATTACTTATTGTGAATTCGATTAAAAAAAAAAAAACCCTTATCGGCATTTACTTAATTATCTGATTAAAAATTTGGGCCAGTTCACCAAAAAATGAAGTTCGCCATGATGCTTTGAGTTTGCAAGGGTATGATGCGACTGAGTTCGCTATCCCATGTATCATTCAACTGATCTCACACTTCTAACCACCGTATCATCAATGTTGGCCTCTACCTTCCGACCAGTGACCAATTTTTAATCCAAAAGACTTTAGCAACCAATTTTTTACAAGTTGTTTTAGCATTTTTTTAATCCAAAAGGCATCACTTTATAACAATATGTGATGAAATACGTTCTCTCTTTAACTTCATCTTTCATCTTAATTTGGTGATACCTGGAAAACGAATCTAAAAAACTCAACATATGATGGTCGAGCGTTGAATCCACAAGTTGATTAATTCTCATGAGGGGTAACTATCATTCAGACAAGCTTTATTTAGGGTGGTAAAGTCTACACGTTTTCTCCACTTCCCATTTGCTTTCTTCACAAGCATCACATTGGCAAACACTTCGGGTACATTTTCTCCCAGATTTCAACGGTAAAAAATGGCAAAATCTGCTGCTCCGTGGACCAACCTGATTGAGGAATCATGTCGTGTTTGAGAGTGTGGTTGAGATTATTTTTCAAAGTATTTTTTATTCGGAAATATATTAAAATAATGTTTTTTTTTAAAAAATCATTTTTGATATCAACACATCAAAATAATCTGAAAACACCAAAAAATATTAATTTGAAGCAAAAACAAACAAGCCCGTCTGTTTGTTAACGTGGTATATCCATGGAGCAGTAAATTTCACTATATTGGAGGAATGATACAATCACTCGCCAAAACCTCAATACAAAATCAAGACTAAGCTCTCTATCTCTTTTTTCTCTTGTAAGTTGCTCACTTCTCACACACTCAATTAATCTCACTCTCACTTGATTTTTTCAACAATGGAGGGAGCCTCCTATTTATAGGGACTAAATGGTGTCATTACGTGTGAAGTTGGAGGTTTGGAGCTGGAGAGTTAAAGAGATAGTTGGAGAGTGGAAGTTGTTGGTTAGAGGTCGGCATAGTTATGGAGACAGAGGAGGGGGGAAATCTAGACAAACTGCCATAAATCTCTAACCTTGTGAGATTTTTCCATCCAATCCTAGTGATCACTCAATGATGCCATGCACCTCGAAGGTACTTAACACTGAGTGATATATATTGACTAGTTCAAGCAGTGTTGAAACTTGATTCCTAAGACAACTTTTGTGAGCATGTCAGCCATATTATTTGTAGCACCAATCTTTTGTGGTAAAATATCCCTTTCATCCATAATTTCTTGAGCAAAATGAAATTGAAAATTGATGTGCTTGGTGCATGAATGATGAACCTGGTTCTTTGCAAGATAAATCGTACTTTGCCTATCACAATGAACATCCTCGTGCTTTTGAACAATTCTCAAGTCTTTTAATCAACCCATGTAACCAGATAGCTTTCTTAAAGGCTTCTGTCACTACCATGTACTACGTCTTAGTAGTTGACAAAGATATTGTTGATTGTAACGTTGACCTCTAACTCACATGTCCTCTAGCAAGTGTAAATACATAGCCTATAGTGGAACAACCCTTGTCCAAACCACTAGTATAGTCTGAGTCCATAAAACTAACTAAATATGTATGATTCTGTCTTTTAAACTTTAACGTTGACCTCTAATTTCACTCAATCAATTGTGCTATGAATTTATTGCCTGTCAGTAACCCTTTCTCAGATCATGTATATACCTACTCACCATATTGAAAGCATGTGAAATTTTGGTCTTAGACAAACCATTGCATACATTAATGCACCAACTGCATTTGTATATAAAATTTGAGCAATATGTTTATGCTCATCCTTCGCGTGTAGAGATAATGAAGGAATGAGCTTAAAATGAGGGGCTAAATGTGTGCTTGCAGGTTTGGTCTTGCCATTTACACCAAATCTCTGTAGAATTTTCTTCAAGTATTGGGTCCGTGCAAATGATGCCTTTCCTTCTATCTCTTTGAATCTTCATGCCAAGAATCTTCTTAGCTTCTTCAAGGTACTTCACAAACCCATTATTTAATTGAGCTTTTAGTTTATTAATCTTCACCTTTCTCTTAGATACAATCAACATATCATTCATATATAAGAGCAAATAGATGAAAAAATAAGGGGCTTACAAAAATATACACAATGGTCAAACTAACTTTATATGTATCCGTATTCTGCCATAAACTTGTCAAACATTTGTGCCACTAGCACAAAGATTGTTTAAATCCATACAATGACCTTTTCAGTTTACAAGGCCGATTCTTTTTCTTGGTGACTTTGAAACCATATGGCTGGGACATAAAAATTTCTTCTTCCAAATCTCTATGTAAGAAGGCGATTTTCAGATCAAGTTGGGCTAAACTTAAGATCAAATTGTGCAACCAAAGTTAATATAATATAGATTGATGAACGATTAACAATCGGGGAGAATACCTTGTTATAATTTATCCTCTCTTTTTTATGATAGCATTTTACAACAAATCTTACCTTGAATCAGATGTTGTTTTTTCAAAGATTACCTTTCTTCTTGGAATAGACCTATCTGTAACCAACTACCTTCTTTCCTTAAGGAAGTTATATTAAATTCCAAGTCTGATTCTTGTTAAGATATTTCATCTCTTTATCCATTGCCTTTTTTTCATTTTGTATTTTCTGTACTTTGTACTACTTTTTTGTAGGTATAGAGGATTTCATCATCAATCATCAAAAATGCATAGGCTACCATATTACAATACTAGGCAAGTTTCTCTACAACCCTTTTTAGTTTACTTGTTGTAATGAATTCTTGTTGTTATGTGGTTACTAGAGTTATAACATCCTTTTCATGTAAACTTTTATCTGGATTTCCTTCTATAGGGAAATTGACTGTTTGAATAATCTTTATAGGAATGAGTAAAATCTCAAACTCCACATGTTATGCGTCACTTGGTTGTTTCTCATTCTCCTATGATTTCTCTTGTTGCAGCATGCTAGACTCGTCAAAAGTGACATCTCTACTCATCATTATTTTTTTTTTATTCAAAACACTAAAATCTATAACCTTTTATCGTCCAATAAAACCCAAGAATATAGCTTTCTTGGCTCTAGAATCTAGCTTAAACTCAGTAACATGATAATATATGGAGCATCTAAATACACGTATTGATTCATAATTAGTAACAAAAGAGTTTGACCATACCTCCAAGGGAGTTCTTCCATTTAATGTCGTTGAAGGTAATTGATTGGAAATATGACAAGCATAGCTTAATGCCTCGCCTTAAAATGCTTTTCTTAGTCCTAAATGTGATAGTATACGTCAAACTTTCTCCATCAATATGCAATTTATGCGTTCTGCTACTTCATTTTGTTAAGGTGTTTTGTGAACAATTAAATATCGTTTGATCCCTTTATTCTTGAAAACTTTAAAGAAAAGATCTGAAGTGCACTCACCACCATTGTCTGTTCGAAAAACCTTCCTTCCAGTTTGAGTCTCCACCATTTTCTTCCATTTCAAAAAGATACCAAGGACCCCTCTTTATATTTCATCATGTACACCCATACTCGTCATGAGAAATCATTAATAAAAGTAACAAACCACTAATTACCTCTAAGAGATTCATTATTTGAAGGTCCTATATACATTTGTGTGAACATAGTCTAGAATCCATTTTGTGCTGTGTACAGCGGTGCCAAACTTGATCCTTGTCTAATTTCTAAGAACGCAATACCTACAGAACCCATGCTTTCTAGTTTTAACGCTTTTTATTAGACCTTGTTTGATTAACCCTTGCAAAGCCTCTTTACCAACATGGCCTAAACGCATGTGCTAAAGTATGAAATCATCTATTTCATCATCTTCTAAGCTCTTTATGATGGCTGCTCTACTGGTCATTTTCCCCTATTGCTCATCTATTTTTTACAGTAGCTCTATTTATCACATATCTTTGAGTCAAAATAGGGTGTCGATCTTCTTTTTCTTTACTGTATTTCGCTGTAATTAATCTAACATCTCTAGAGAAATCACATTTCTATCAGATCATTGAACATGAAGAACTTGATCATCCATTTGTCATCAACTTTATAAACTACCACCGTTTCACCACAAACTATAGCATATACAATAATAATATCATGTGAATAATACTTTCACTAAGTAAGCTAGTATAAAAGATTGGAGGGGTCATAAATGGTCCCATTTAAAATCTAATCTCCTCAAACAGAGTTTCATATACCATATTCATTCATCATATTGTCTTTCCAAACATTAACATGTAACCAATACCATTTATATGAACAATATCATTGTTCAAAAATAAATTTAATTTGCTAGATGTGCTACGACTATTCTCGATAATTCTTCCATTGCATACTTGGTCATGAAGTCTCATTTTTTACTCTATCACAAATAATTTGAACATCCTGGGTTATCTCTAGTATGATTTCTTTACACCTGACGAGACTACTAGCACTACCAATTCATTAGGATTGGTCTTTAATAATTTTTCACTTTACACCCTGATCTTCCATATTCCATATAACTGGGTGTATAGAGTATCCTAATTTTGCCTCTTTCTCAAGGCTTCAAGTCGTGCCAAACTCCTTTTAATAAGGTTGGCTTATCACTTAGCAATTCAACATATGTATTGGGCCAACATGTGCAACTTCTTCTTCTTCATCACCATCACCTACCAAGATGATCACCAGATGCCATATTTCCTAGGCAATTCATCTCATTATATTATCACCATCACTTTCAATCCAAATATCAACAAATAGATCATACTGATGCATCCAGAACAATTAAATTATTGAGAAACAAGTATGAAATCAACCAAATCACATTTTAAACGGCTCGAATTTGATCAACAAAGTTCTTGCTAATGAATGACCCATATTGATCTACATATCCGGTTGTACATAGGATTGACTAAACTCAATCCCTACCCTTGCTTGAGGCTCGACTCATATGCAACTTGATGATTTACAACTCAATGACATGACCATGTTGATATGGCGATGACTAGTTGCTTACATGAAATGATGACGTGACATTACATTTAGGTTGACTTTTCTAAGCAAACTTTCATTAGCATGTATAGCTTCGTTTTAGCTCCAATTTGCACAAAATTTTCATCATTGCGCTTCTCTCTTTTTCAAAGTGGTATGTCTAAAAAACAATTTAGATAACTTTTATTTTCTACAAAAATCAAACACCTATGGTTTTTCTACAACCATAACTCTAATCCCACTTGCTGGGATCATATAAGATCATTGATCTTTGCCTAAACACTAAGCACAACATTTTAGCATGGTTTAACAATTTATCTATGTTTATAAAGCAATTAATATTATTAGATAGGAGAAACACCATAACATACATCGATGAAACATAACAAACCTCATAGTCACACTCTCCTTTTATTGCCTAAAACTGGTCCCATATCTTAGACATATTGAAAACATTATCTAGATTAAAAATTGATAATATTTTTTTAAAAAAATTCTCATGTTATAACTACAACTAATTCAATTCCAAATCTCTTAAAATGATTTTATAAATGGACCTACGTGCATTTCTATATTTTTTTCTTGTAAAAGCATAAAAATTATTTTAAAGCTGTTATATATTTATATTTTTTAACTAAATATGTATTTTTTATATTTATTTCTTGAGTTGTGAAATGCTAATTAATCATAACATGATTATTGATTAGGTATCCTTATACCAGAGATTAAATTAATTCTAACTTAAATCTTAATTAAACCATGGAAAAATTAAGATTTAAGTTAGAATTAATTTAAATAAAAATGTTTCCCGATATGCAACAACTTCGCAAGTGCAAACTCCAAAAAGTTTGGAATAAAAGAAATAAAAAGTAAAAACTCCATTTATTTATTTTTATAATAGGAAGAGTACAGTGTAGCACATGACCGAAGAAACTTGGGTTTTAGACAGTATCAAAGAAAAGGAATCTAAGGCATAAGATGAAACGAATAATATTGAACGGCAGAGAAGTAGGGTACAAATAGACATTAGTGAGGCCAAATCACCTAATAATAAGCCGATTTAAATTAGATTTTCCTTTTCTCCAATGAGAAACCTCTAGCCTCATCCTCCTTTCACTTGCTTCCTTCTACTCCTGCCTGCCACCAACACCTTTCCCTCTCCCTCCCGCTGTATGAGCGTGAGAGAGAAGCAGCTAAGCAGGCAAGCTACTGAGACTTTAAAAGAGAAAAGAAGAAAAAGAACACACAGAGCAGGTTCCTTTTATATAGGGTGCTTTGCTTTCTCTTTGACTGCCCTACTTTTGTAGGACTTCTTATATATAGCTAGAAAGATACATTTTTTTTGTTTTTTTTATTAATGGTTACGTTTTATCATTTAGGTGATGCTGTTATTGAATATAGGGTCCTTTTCTTTTGTATTGGGTCACTGGAAACTTTGTTATTTCACATGAATACCAAATTGCAAATTGCTTCTCTTTTGGTCTCCTATTTTGAGGTGTTTTTACTGTTGTTGTTGGGATTGGAACCCTAGCTGTACATGTAATTTTGTGTTGTTTGGTTGGCATTTTGAATGTTTTTACTGAATTTGAAAGCTAAAAGTTCCATTCTTGGTTCTGAGAAACAAAGAGAAGTTCTTCTAAAATGTTGCCAAACACAAAAGGAGTTACTTATAAGGTATGGAATAGATCCCATAAACAGATGTGTTAAAAAAAAGTTAATTTTCTTTTGCTAATTGCCTGTTGTCTTGATGTCCTGCATTGTTACCCTTGATGGAAGTGTTAATCATTAAAGTTTTGGCAGGAGTGTCGACCACAAGTCGTGTGAAACCCTTCCTGTTGTTGATTGAAACTTCTGGTGGTTTTCTGTTATGTCTCAGTGGTTTTGATTCAAGCATTTGTCATTAGGTTCCCAGCAAGGTTCTATGCTGATGACGTAGAAACCTATGACCAGGGATTGGTTTCACTGCTAGCAATGGGTTTCTGATTATGTTTTTGTTCCTATTAAATCTACACATGGCATCTCTTGCCTTATATATATCAGTTGGTCATTTGTTTTTTGGGAAAATATGAGCAAAACCCTGTCCATTGTGTACATTGTATGCAGTAATTTGTTCAATTCACTCTGGATTTTATTATACATGGTAAACTAAACCTCAAAGCTTTATACTTTTTTCAGCTTGAAGAAGGGCATCGGGCGTAAACTAGCTGATAAGGTCTTTTCTATTGCTGAAATCTATTTAGATGGCAATTATGCCTTGTGGAAGCACATCAATTGCTCAATGGGGTATTCGCCCTCAGTTTATGATAAGATCCTATATGCCAAAAAGGACAATGAAAGCTCGACATGGGTGAGCATATCTATTTAACCTCTCTCTCTCTCTCTCACACACACACACACACACGCGCGCACACGCACACACACACACACACAAAAAAAAAACACATACACTAGATTATACATATACATCTGTCGGTCCCTTTGGGCCACCACAACTTGTTCCTAACTGCTTCGAACTAGCCATGCCAGCTCATGCTTACTCTTGGATCAGCAAGAGCCCACTTTGTTTTACATAGACACATGCAGATAACTAAAAGTAATAGTATTGAATTTGCCAGTGGTCAGGCCATAATAGTAAGCACTGTAGCAGGTCCTTGATTGCAGAAAGCAAATTCTGTTGACATGCTCTGTAGTGAGATTTTTACCTTTTTGGACTGACAAAGATCATGATCTCTTCTTCACTTGAGGGCACTCGAGGGTCCTGATAGTCTAAGATCATGAATGGTTCTTCAAGTCCGTAAGTCTTCTACAAATGCAAACAGAATTCGTGTCCAAATAAAGTGAATTTATCAGTGATTTTTTTTAGAATGCTGCTTTGAAAATGATTGTGTAGAAAATACTAGTATTTACCAAGACGAAAAGAAGGGTAGGACATGAAGGTCCTTTTACAAGTCGAGGAGGAAAGCACATGTTTACTATGAAGAATGGGTCCCCTCGCGTGGTTTTGTTTGTCCCTCTTCTGAAGCTGGAATCAAATGAATATCCTTCTTCTGTTTGCTTATGAGATCAACCCTGATGTGTTTTTTTAAATGGACAATTTGACACACTTTGGTGCTCCTTGAGGGCCTTGGAGGTTAACATTTCTTTTATCTAAAGATGAAATTTGATGCTCTTTCACCTGGTATGGGTCCAAGCATTAGGTGCTTTTCTACTTGTAGTCAGCCATATAACTGAAAGCTGTATTAAGTTATTATCCTAGGACAGTTCCTTTCAAAATTAGTTATATAGCGGTTGAAGGAGTTCAATTATTTTTTTGGGCATTAGCATTGTATAACAACGGTTTATTATTATTGGTATCATAATTTTTGTGTCATGTGTTGCCACATGATTTATTAGCATTTTGTAGCATGACATTTTCATCTGATCATGTGCTATAAAGAGTTCTCATAATTATTTTGTATAGATAGACGGATAATTGACTCTATTTAAAACCATCTTGCAGCATTGACACCATGATGAGCTACTTGGCGGCACCAAGCTCAAGCTTATTCTCACGGGATTCCTTCCCTGTGTTATCTTATACAGGGACTTCTCAAACTTCAAATCAGCGTAGGGGAACACGGTTTGTAGTGAGAGCGGATAGTGTGAGTCTAAACTATAGTTTTATTTTTTTCTCAATGATGACATTGGTGGCAGTATTGACTGTCTCTTTTTTTGCTTATTCGGTCCTTAAATGTTTGCTTGACTTAGAACTATAACATTTTCTCATTTGCAGGATTACTATTCTGTTCTTGGAGTGTCAAAAAATGCAAGTAAATCTGAAATTAAAAGCGGTATGTACATGGTGCACCACTATCCTTCATTTATTGAAGCCTAATCTCATTTTAGCAATGACTTTTTTGTGTAGGAGGCCTAATGGCACTGAAAAGTAATGTTTTGCTTGCCCCATCTTCAGAACTTTATTAATATTGCCTCTGCCATTCTACTTATCTCAATTTATGTTCTTGAGCAATATGCTTGAATGGTTGTACCACATCCTAATACTCATGCCTGTTGGTGTCCAATAGAGGATAAAATTCATCCTGTCTATCTGGCAATTGGCAGAATTACTATTCTTTGATTAATGTTGGTATGGTATATCTTAAGTGTACAAGTGTTAATCTGCTATGACAATCTAAGGCTGAGGATACAGTAGCCCAGGAAATTTTGTAGAATTTCATAAAATATTGCCTTTTTTGGATCACATAATGTACACTGAAAAGTACCAATCTTAATACTGCTGTGGGCTTCTTCATGAAGCCTTACATTACTGGAGGAAGTATTTGTGTATTTCAATGAAAGCTGTTAAAAGAGAGTATTAGGTGCTATTAAGATAAAATTCATGTCTGACTTCCAATAACTAGAACAAGGTTTGCTGTTGCTGCTTCAAATTGTCAAGTGGAGGGCTAATGCTAGTGCTAGATTCTGATTTTAAGGATCTTTTAGGTGAATGGAGGAATCTGGGGTCTTCAAATTGGTGTAAAAAATCCAGCTCTTGTGGCTGATTCATTGTTACAAATTGAGAACTTGGGTTCATGAATTTTTGAACTGTGGCTGGAGCTAGAGGAATTGGGGTTGTTCCAATTGGGGTTATTAGGTGGTTAATTTCTTAGAAAATAGTGTAGTGGGAGGTTGTGATTAGGCAAGAAACACTGCACCATGCACTGAGCTTGTCATCTGTGCATGTTGACTGTTGCTAATTTGTCTAAATAAGGGCAGCAATAAGTGGGACAAGTACTTGAGATCAGTAGCCAGGCTTTTAATAAGGATTTTGGTTTTTCATGGGTAATATGTTTTTAGGTTTAAAGCATGCCTCAAAAGGTGGTAAATAATTGTTTCTATGTACTGCCAGCCAATTGCAAGGTGGCAAGAATTATTTTTTTAAAAAATGATGAAATTGGCTGGAAATAGTTGAGAAACAAAGACAAATTTTAGGGATATAAGCCTGAAAATACGAGCAATCACATATAAGGTGGTGGCACAATCCTTGAATAACATATGCATCAGTACTACAATCTATGACCTAAAAAAATTGAACTGCCAAAGTACTCTCATCTTTGGAATAGATATGTTAATCTGAACAATGATAAAAAGAAAGCTCAACATTAACTAGAAAAGATTATGCCACAAACACCCAGTTTCAAATTTATGTTATGATGATCCAATCATACACTTATTCGTTCTTCAAGTCTGATGTTTCAGCTTTCCTTCTTGTTTAGATACATTTTGGTGCTTTTTGGAGAACTTGATAACCTTAATTACCTGTCTGTGCACTGGAGGAACAAAAACTGCTCTTGCAACCTTATGTGTTTCATTTCCATTCTCAAAGCCTTTACGCAGAGAACCATTATTGCCCGTTCCTGTCCATGTTGCCTATGAAATAAGTTTGCATATGTGTTTTTGTGCTCACTGAATTTTTTGTGGTGGATTTATTGGTATCTTGATTGGGGTTGGTATGTTGTACTGTTTTTCTGTCATGATTAGTGGAACTGCTATATCCATCATGCATAACCGAATAGGTTGAAACTTAGACTTTGGTTTATCTTGAAAAAAGTCTTGATCTGGATGAAGTCATGAAATCAAGCACTGTAATGGACTGATTTTTTATCTACAGAATAAATAAATAAATAAGAGATCTTGTTGAGTAGGAATATCTACTTCTGGAATTTCTGCAAAGGCTGGGTTTATCTACATTAATTGATAAGGTCACTTGTCTTGATAGGGCAATTCTTCGAGTTATTTCAGGAATGCACTTGTATACTTGCCACAGATCAAATTTATTCAGTTTATTAATGCTTTTAGCATAGCTACCATTCTTCTTTTATAAAATAAGTTCTGACCTTTTTTATTCCTAATGCGTTTCAGCTTATCGGAAGCTTGCTAGGAGTTACCATCCAGATGTGAACAAGTAAGTTGCTTTTTTATTTACGACTTTGATTTATGGGAACTATGTATCATATGTTCTGCTTGTTAAGCTTTTGGACTAGTTCTAGGTGGTTTCCTTTTCCTTCTTTTAGAGACTGCCCCATATGTTTGTAATTTGTATGGTAATGTATGGTGATATGGGGAAGCCTTCAGTGGAGGCATGAACAGACTTCTTGGAATGTGTGAGTTAACATGTGCTTAATTGTTAGGTCATGCCCGCTACATGATCAGGAGAAGCACTTTGTATTGGACTAATAAAGGCTGTAAAATCCATTGATTTTAAGAAATTGGGTAAACGGTAATTTAATGTTCCAAGTGTTCTATTGGTCAAGCCATGTTTTAGAATTAGCACAAACGCACTTGAAAATTGGAGAAATCAATTGTGCTCTTCAGTGTAAAGTCAAGCACCCCCACCTGCATGAAGAAAGCTATAGCTTCCATCTTTCAGTTCCATTTAATACTGAGAAATGAGGGCAGCAAATGAATTTTTTGTCAACTTAGAACACCGGCAATCATTTGTTATGCTCCTTCCATCATTTTGTAGCTACTAATATAGAAAGCCTTCACCCATTTGAAACTTGAATGCCATCTTAAGGCAGCAGCGTTTTCTCTTATTTCCTATTTCATGTTGCCTTTTAAGTTCTCTCCTGATATGATGAGGTCAATATGGACAGTTATCAATGTGTTTTGATCGAGAATTTGTATGACTTTGGATGAAATTTGGTTATTGGCGTTTCATATCAATTATGCTTGAGAACTCAAGGATTTTGATTTGGTGAGTGGTAGGAGCTGGCTCCAAAGACCAATTTCCTGCTTAGAGGATTTAAATATCAAAGATGGAGGTTAATTTCAAACTCTAACATTCTATAAATTCTAAATAGAGGATCTTCACCATCAATGATCAATGTTGCTATCAAAGAATAGGAAGATAGTGCTGTGTTCCATCCTAATTTAATACGGAAGCAACCAATTTTGGGGTCTAGTAATTATTTATATTAAGTTTCATCTTCACGTGAACAAATTTAATTTCCAGACCTGTTTGATAATATTGAATTTCTGTGCTGCAGAAAACCTGATGCAGAGCAGAAGTTTAAGGAAATTAGCAATGCGTATGAGGTAAAAGCGCAGTTTTGTTGTCTATGATTTGAGTTGTGGTGATTTTGTATTCCATGTTCTTAAGTAGTTGATTTGATCATAAACTTGTCTTGCAGGTATTATCAGACGACGAAAAGCGATCTTTATATGACAGGTACGGAGAGGCTGGACTTAAAGGTGCTGGCATGGACATGGGAGTAAGTTTCTAATGAAAATTATGAAAAAGTCACTTGTTTTAAAGGACTTAAAGGTATTATCCCGTCCATATTTTTTGCCTCACCCACTATTTTCTCATAACAGGACTTCAGCAATCCTTTCGATTTGTTTGAGTCACTATTTGAGGGCATGGGGGGCATGGGAGGCATGGGTGGCATGGGAGGCAGAGCTTCCCGAAATAGAGCAGTTGATGGCCAGGATGAATATTACAATCTTGTCTTAACTTTTAAGGAAGCAGTTTTTGGGGTTGAAAAAGAAATTGAGATAACCCGACTAGAGAGCTGTGGGACTTGTGATGGTTCAGGTGCCAAACCTGGCACAAAGCCATCTAAATGTAGTACATGTGGCGGACAAGGCCAAGTTGTTTCATCAACAAGGACTCCTTTAGGTGTTTTCCAGCAGGTTATGACCTGCTCTTCATGTGGTGGGACCGGGGAAACATTTAGCCCTTGCAACACCTGTTCTGGGGATGGACGGGTAAGGCGGACAAAGCGTATCAGTTTGAAAGTTCCGGCTGGTGTGGACTCTGGTAGCCGTTTGAGGGTCCGATCTGAAGGTAATGCTGGAAGGAGAGGTGGATCACCTGGCGACCTCTTTGTCTCTATTGAAGTCATGCCCGACCGTGTGCTAAAACGTGATGACACCAACATCTTATACACGTGCAAGGTATCATACATAGATGCAATTTTGGGTACCGCGATTAAGGTTCCAACAGTGGATGGCATGGTTGATTTGAAGATCCCAGCTGGAACTCAGCCGAACACAACTCTTGTAATGGCCAAGAAGGGAGTCCCTGTGCTAAGCAAAAGCAACATGAGGGGTGATCAGTTGGTCCGGGTACAAGTTGAAATTCCAAAAAGATTGAGCAGTGAAGAAAAAAAGCTTATCGAGGAGCTTGCAGACCTAAGCAAGGGCAAAACAGCAACCAGCAGAAGATAGTTGCCTAGACATTGTTCTCTGTTTCAAAACATGTTGCCTTTTTGCTGGTGCAAAATTTTGATAACAATGCTAGATGTTTGGGGAGGGGGGAGCAGTTCTCCATCATTTGAACTGTGAAAGGAGTAAACAGGTGTTGGTAGTGGTAGGTAAAGTCATTGTGATAATCTTGTCTCGTATAAATTATAGCTTCAAAAGAAGGAGCGGATAAAATAGGAGATGAAACATGTAGACTTCCTGTTATTCGATTTTTTACCTATTAATGTCTTTTTTTTTTTGTTGAACAGGTAGTTCACTTGCTTATTAATTATTCTTTGGGATAATAGCTAAAATATGTGCAACAACCATACCTTTTGTGCTTATATTTTGAGCTGTGAGGTTTGAACAACCTCATGATAAGCCTTTCAAACAAGAAAAGAATTCACTCTTCTTTTTTCCATTAGTTTTGTTACTGTAACTCGTTTAGCATTTGATAGATGGTGCATATGGTCAGTCAATGCACGGATTACTGTCTGTTTAATCCCCTTGCGCCTTTGTTTTCTTGCATGAAATGAAGGCATGTAAGCTTTCTTGGCAAGTTACATTTGTTTTCATAACCTCCAGGCAAATCGGCATATCCACTCATTTGTATTTTGGGATGTCTCCGCTGATATGGTAATATAAATATGGAGTTGCCATCGACATCGCATGTGTCCCATCATGGTCTTTTTTTTTTTGTTTAATATCTAAATCAATCAGGCCTTTTAAAATATTAAAAAGTTCAGAAAAAATTTAAAGACTTTTTTGGATTTATTTATTGGTTGCTCACATGTATTTTTTATGACTTAGTACTGAGATGTAAATTTATATTGTGAAATGTGAATTTAATATGCAATATATATCTATATTTTTTTTCTATTTAAAATAATAATAAAAATATATGTTTTGTTTTCAATTTAAATTTTACTGATTTATTCATTAAAATCAAAATAAAAAATATTTATATATACACTAATACCAGAGTTAGAAATATCTTTTAGTATTCGCTAACATCATAGTTAATCATAGGAATAATAGGTGACATAGAAAACGAATGAAAGTTCTGTGGGATTTCAAAGAAAGGCCAAGAAATCTTGAAAAAACCAAAACAAACAGAAACAAAAGAAAGGAAGAGAGACAGGGATGGGGGGGGTTGGTATAGAAGAAAGATTTGATACGTCAGCATTGAGTAGGTGTTCGTGTTGCTGCATCCACCTTACTTGTGGTGGTCTGGTAGGGCTTGAACTCAAACACTGAGTTAGGAGACCGAAGATCTTTTCCTTGTGAGATGAAATTGTTTGTATCTCTGTATTGCATATTCACAGGCTGTAAAATGATGTTCCCATAAATTTTGCAGAAATTCTTCCATAACTATGCGTATCAATCTCATGGTTCTCGAACCATTTCAAGAGCTTAATTTGCCACAGATGGACTCACACGTGTTATTATAGTGCTTGGTTATTGTTAAAAAAGAAAAACAAAATATTGGGGTGAGAGAGGCTCGAACTCTCGACCTCAGGATAACTCAGAAGCTATGAGACCTACGCGCTAGCCAACTGCGCCACCACCCCTTTCTTGATTCCTACCTGCTAAACAGTTCTAAACTCCAAAAGTACAAAACGAAGATCCAAACTTGTGTCAGAAGCTCAGGCTCAATTTTCAGGGCTGTTTTTCTACACAATGTACAGAGTCGTTTCTGTATGTTGTTGGCAATGTCACAATACATACAGGTTTCCTTGTGCACGGAAAGACGACTCCATAATTACTTCGTTCCTTTCAAAAATAAAAATAAAGGAGCTAATGAAACAAAACATGGAACCTTCCAGTTTTAATCAATCATGAACTGCGGCCCATTTAACAAGGGGAATATCTCTAATCAAATCAGCAAATAAAGTCGGATAAATAGTCTGAACCTTCTCAAAATCCCAGGAATGATCAGTAGAAATAATGGCAGGATCAATCTGATCCACCAATCTACTTAAGAGGATAATCACAAACCCCCTGGTTCTATCGTAAGAAAATAGATCTACCATGCATGATAAACAAGACCCCAACTCAGTTCTGTATGTGAATTATGGCACCATGACAGTGGTGACAGACCAACAGTTCAAGGAATTTGCAAACTGGAAAAATTCTTTGGACAAAAGGGATGCCATGCTTGTCAATGCCGGAAAATTGAGACTGAATACCACATTAGTCCTGACAGTCCCAAGCAGTCTTCAATACATATAAAATGGAAAAATACATGGTGAGGCATACAAGAAGTGAAATGACAGAAACAAACAGAAATTAAGATATCACACCCTTACAATACCGTTTATTCTCTTACAGTCTTCTACACACAGAAAAGAGCCTCCTTGATGAATTTTTCGAAGTCATTGTAAGATGATCCTCCAATATTGGTAGCTGCTTCTGCTATATCTTTCCACTCCAAAGCCTTCTGCCTCATTTGTTTCCCACTGTCCCCTTCTATCATTTCCTTAACAAGACTTTCAATCTCGTTTCTCTTAACATCATGATTGACCTCCACTCCAATCCCCCATTTGGTGCATGCATACCGGCAGTTCGGTTGTTGATCAGCAAAAAAAGGCCAGCAGATTACTGGAACGCCACAGGATATAGTTTCCATCATAGAATTCCACCCACAATGTGTCAGGAAAACCCCAACTGATGGATGTGCAAGAACTTGATCCTGTGGACACCAACTTGCTAATAATCCTCTACCATCAATTTGCTCAAGAAACTCTTCCGGCAAGATTGCAGAATCACCCATCACTACATCAGGCCTAATTATCCATAAAAACGGTAGTTTACTATTTGCCAGGCCCCAAGCAAATTCTCTCAAGTGTGTGTCTGTCATTACGGTCACACTTCCATAATTAATGTACACGACAGAATTTAGTCCTCTTTTATCAAGCCAATCAAGACAGTTTGAGTCTTCTTTCCATAAACTTGAACCAAGTGACCTGGATTCGCTTTCAGCTGCGATATGCTTTGCAAGCAAGGGAAGAGGACCTATTGTATAAATGTTAGGGAACTTGGTAGCAATTATAGACTCCAACACCTCATTTTCGAATTCGTTGAATGTGTTGAAGATAATTGCAGGAGAGTTCAAGCAGTTCTCTGCTTCTGATCCCATAAAATCAAACATTATTTCATCGTTTGTGGTTCTGATAAAGGTTGGCATGTCTTTTAGTCGGATGTTACTCAAACCAGGGATCCAATCAATAGGTGTATCGCCATCTCGAAGTAAATTTTCTTCTGAAACAACGGAAGGATAAAGTTTTATGTCCTTGATAAACATTTTCTCAAACCACAGAGAAATATCCAGGAAAGCATGCTGCATGCCCTCTTGGATAGTACAAAACAGATAAACGAAGAAAAGGCAGGAAATACACACCTTTGTATGGAACGAAGCCTCTTCTGGTGAGTTCACTGAAATGCAAATATCCCATGAAGCTACAAGCTGACGCTGTCCAAAACTGAACCTGGGGAATGCTAAACTCTTCTGCAGCTTTTATGCCAAAGCTCATGGCTCCATCTGAGATTACGCAAGTAACAGGAGGCACTTCAGAAGATGAATTCAACTTTGTAAGGAGCTCTTTAAATGGGGCCAAACAATTTGTCCTTGTTGAATCACACAAGGACGGAACGTCTTGTGTTGCATCAAAATCAGATGGTGGCAAAGGCAAACCATCCGGTATGGTCTCAAACCGGAAATCAGGCAGGCCTTCAACAGAGTCTGGTCCTCTGGACCGGATTAATCGCCTGTGGTTGAACTCAGTGTTAACGAAGGTTATGTGAAAGCCTCTTGAGTGCAAAAGCTTGGCTAGATGCATCATAGGGGTAACATGGCCCTGTGCTGGAAAGGGAACACATACTGCATGTGGTTTTCTGGCTCCAGTCGACCTCATATTGTCTCTGAGGCTCTGAAATGAAATGCTTTCCTGGTTTTTCTTGGCCTAATAACAAAAGAGATCATGTACTAGTCCACGAGCATCTTTTGATGATGAAATTATCAGACTGGGTCCCCTATAATTTCTAGTTGATGTATCACAACGTGATTGTCATTCGGCACTGAATTCCAATTAGATGGGACGATAACATTAATCTTCATGTCGCAAGCTGCAAGGGGCTTCTGGAGTGGGTATGCTGAAGCTTTTCCGAATATTTTTTTTATTCTTAAAAAATGGGAAGATTCACTCACGAGTGCTTTAGCAACCACATGCATAGAAATCATTTGAGGATGATTAATAATGTCGAATTCGATGATGTAATGACGTAGAAAATAATGTAAGATATCAATCATTCAATGAATTCCTAGGAGCAGAGGTGTGATGCTGTGGAATTGATTCCTTGTCCGTTTTTGTATGCTTGTGTGAGGTGGGGCTGCTGGAGCTTTTCTATTGGCCAGCTGCTAGCAACTGAAGCATGACCAGCCAAAAACGAAGACAATGATTAGTTGAGGTAGATGCGTTAGAGCATCTTTAACAGATTTTACTTTTAACAGTTTCAGACATTGACAAACTAAACTTAGGTGGCTTGCAGGTTAAATCATCACTTGATTGCTCGGTCAAATCAGGTAATATCTAATCAAGTTAATTTGAAGGGTTTTTTTTTTTTTTTAATTTATCTAAAATGAATCATTTTAGTTTATTATAAGTTCTACACCAGGTTAGACTATATGGTCTGACAACTATATCTTAGATCACATTTTTTTTTTTTTTTTGACTCATGTATATCACAGATTGAATTTTGTTTTTTTCAAACTACAAAAAAATATAAAAAATATTAGAAAACTAATAATTTGATTTATATTTGCCAAAATATTTTTACTTAAACGGTAACACATTGCACAATATATTTTTTAAGAAAAAATAATGAGACACAACACACTGGATTAACTCGGACCAATAATGATTATTCTACAAAACCTGCAATATGAATATGAGATAGTGTTAAAATCATGAAAATTATAATGAAACAAATTAGAAAGCCACATTATAGCAAAAGAACTACTAATCTTAAGGGGTGTAACTTAATTGGTCAGGTCTTATATTTACTTTACAAAGGTCATCAGTTCAAGTCCCACAAACCTCAAGGTCACTGGAGACTTTCATGGTCATTAACTTTAGGATCTTGAGGGATTAGTCGAACACCTCGTAAACTAGTTTGGATACTCACAATTACCAATTGTCATAACTTAATTTTTAAATAAATAATAAAAATGAATATAGTTGAGAATGCAGTTAAGATAACACAACTTCAAAATTTAGGGTTGAAATTATCAAATTTGAGAGTCAATTGGTCAGAAATTAAAGAATTAATAAGTTTGAGAATTTAATTAAAATTTAGATTATTTTAATTAATGAAATCAAGAGTTTAATTGAAGAATTAATGAGTTTGAAGACTTAATTAAACTTTGATTTAATTAATTAAAAGATTCAGGGGTTTAATTGAAGAAATACCAAACTTTGAAGTTGATTCAAGGAAAAATTGCTAGAAAATTAAAGTCCAAAGACCAAATTGAATAGTCCAGAAACCCATGACTGTTGTGTAAATGGCGCTATAACTCAGGGATTCAAATTGAATTTAATGTAAGGGCACAATTAAATATTAATTATTACTGATTAAGATCCAAATTGTTGAGTTTAAAACGTTTAGGGACCAAAGTGAAAAATAGCCATTCCCAAGGACACAAACGGCGCCGTTTGGAAGCACTGTTCATCATCCCTTTTGTTCCGCACGGAGAAAGCCGATTCAACAGGAAATCTGCAGCAAATCTTGGACCACGTCTCCTGCCCACGATCCCGTTCGTGATTTGAATAACAGTCCTGCAAAGACAGGACTGTTATTGAAGCTCTCGAGCTCTATAAAAAGGAGAGCTGAACCGGGGAAAAGGGGAGAGGAAAAACAGAGCAAAGATAGAGCAAAAAAAGCATAAATTCACAGAGAGAAGGAGAGAAAAGGGAGGAGCAACACAGAGACAAGAATTAGCCTTGGTATTGTCTTCGTCCCTGCAGAAAAAGAAGAACCCGAAATCAGTAAAAAAAAATACAGACGAAAAAGGACGGGGAAGAAACAGAACCAGAGAAAGCTTGGGTCCAGCCAGCCCCCAGCTCCAGGACCCTTACCATCATAGTCTTCGTCCAGAGCAGGGGAATTCGAAAGCACAGACCAAAAGCTTTCTTCCCCAACACAATCTCAAAAGGGGAAAAAAGAAAACGGAGACGAAGGAACAGGAGGGAAGAACACTGGGAAACAAAAAAAGCAGAGCAAAAGAAAGAAAAACAAAAGCAGAGGAAAGCCACCGAGACCAGAACCATTGTTGCTACTGTCTTCGGTATTTCCAGAACCAGGTAAGTAAGCTTCTCTTTCCCCACTTTTCATTTTAATTCACTTCCTTTATCTGCTCATGCACGCGTGATTTAGTTCACGTGTGCTTCATGTTGCCCAGCCGGGTCACTGGCTTGGGCCAGTGGCCGGGCCAGGCTGGCTGGGTCTAGCCCAGCCCCAAAAAAATAAAAAAAATAAAAGATAAAAAAATATGAAAATAAAAAATATGAGTATGCATAAAAAAAATTATTTTTTCAGTTTATTCAATGATGCCAGAGTTAGGAATAAAAATACTGATTTAATTTTTTAAAAAATTTTATTTAAAAATACTGATTTAATTTTTTTAAAAATTTTATTTAGCTATATAAAAATAAAAAATATGTGTATACGTAAAAATAAATTTATTTTTATTTTTTTATTCACTGACGTTAGAGTCGGGAATAAAAAAATATTGATTTAAATTTATTTTGTTTTTATAGCTACGTAATATTTATCAACGTCAGAGTTGGAAGTATCCGTAGTTAAATATTACACGCAAACTATCATAGCATAAACCAACAAAATGTTAGCAATTTATGACAAAATCAGCAATGCAGCCTGCCTCAGACAGGACGTTTAAGGGGTGATAATATCTTTCCTTTTACGTAACCAGTCCCGTACCATAAAATCTCTGTTGACTATTCAGGGTTCCTAGTGACCATAATACTAGGTGACGACTCCTTAAACAAAACCCTTCTCCATCAAAGAATAGGATGCCAGAAATTCATTCTTTTTCTTTACACATTTTATTTTTAAAGCCGCCGTGATGTCGGGTGCGACACCAATATATATATATATATATATATATATATTAAATTAAAGAGCTACCATGACCAAGCCTTATACAAATGCTGCCCTACCTGTATCAATCAGATCCTCGTATCATTTGGACTCAAACCCAGCCCAAATGTAAAACAGAATCAAAATCAGGCTAGCCTTGGTCAACGTTGTCAACTTGGTAAAAAATAGTAAATTTTAAGTAAACAAGGTTATATAACAGCAAAAGTCAACAACTTAGTTGGGTTAACAAGCAAGGTTTCGGTTAAATGGGTTACACGAGTAGTTACAGTCAATGTTATTAAAAACATATTTTAACTTGTAAAATTATATGATTTTATGAGCCAAAACATATAAAATTAGATTAAAAACTTAAAATCTAATAAAATTAATCAAATCTAGTCAAATTTACATAAAATCAGTTCAACTCGTTAAAATTATTAAAAATAAACTAATTTTACAATTTAATCGTGAAAATTATAAAAAATGCTTATTACTGACTGCTGAGTCAGCACTTTTCTTTTCTCATAAGTCCCTACTGCCCCGCCGCCTGACACTCCACTTACTGACCCATCCCCTTAAAAGTCTCCTATATTTGTTGTTATGCTTATTGTTTTCATGCATGACAAATTTTTATTAAACAAAGATATTAGAATTACTTTTATTTTTTGCTTTATGTGATTTTCATAGCACAAAAAGTATTTTAGATTTAAAGAAAAAAAAAGAATTCACCAGCAATAAATTATTTTCATGTACGTCGCTGCGAGAGAGGCGCTTGGATTAAAAAATAGCTCTTATATTTGCATTGATATGCACTTTTGATGGAATATTGAAGGAAAAACTAGATCAAAGGGAAAAAAAAACACGTTTGAGATCTGAGCCACATGCTTCACAGAGTCACTTGCATCCTGAGCCACATGCTTCACTTCCTCTCTAGATAATTTTTCATTATAAAGCTCCTATATAATCGATGCCTAAATGGCATGACACGGTTTGGCAAGGGAACTAAATGTGAGGTTTTTTTTAAAATAAATAAATTATCACCTTAATTAAAAGATTTTTACATAATAATATTATGATAAAATATTATATTTTTATATTATGCTTAGTAAATACAATATATAAATATCATTTTTAAAGATAACTATAAAAATTTAATTGATATCGTCACAAACTTTGAATCGACATCAATAAAAATTATAAGATCAAATTGAGTTATTGACATGAATTACTGATTTAATGATCTGCGACATAACATGTAATTTAATTCAAATATTTTACTTGTATTTTTACAATTTTACAATTTGAGTTTACGATTTGAATTTATATTGTATATTTTGTATCGTATTAAAAAAATATTTTTAACAACTATTACACTTCCAAACATATAGACGACACTGTAACAGTCATACGAGCACCCCTTTCGAAATGTTTTTTTCTAAATGGACAATTTGACACACTTTGGTGCCCCTTGAGGGCCCTGGAGGTTAACATCATGCTCTTTCACCTGGTATGGGTCCCAAGCAGTAGGTGCTTTTCTACTTGTAGTCAGCCATATAACTGAAAGCTGTATTAAGTTATTATCCTCGGACAGTTCCTTTCAAAATTAGTCATATGGCGGTTGAAGGAGTTCAACTATTTTTTTACAATTAAAGTCGGATAAATAGTCTGAACCTTCTCAAAATCCCAGGAATGATCAGTAGAAATAATGGCAGGATGAATCTGGTCCACTAATCTACTTAAGAGGATAATCACAAACCCCCTGGTTATATCGTAAGAAAATAGATCTACCATTCATGATAAACAAGACCCCAACTCAGTTCTGTATGTGAATTATGGCATCATGACAGTGGTGACAGACCAACAGTTCAAGGAATTTGCAAACTGGAAAAATTCTTTGGACAAAAGGGATGCCATGCTTGTCAATGCCGGAAAATATTTGAGACTGAATACCACATTAGTCCTGACAGTCCCAAGCAGTCTTCAATACATATAAAATGGAAAAATACATGGTGAGGCATACAAGAAGTGAAATGACAGAAACAAACAGAAATTAAGATATCACACCCTTACAATACCGTTTATTCTCTTACAGTCTTCTACACACAGAAAAGAGCCTCCTTGATGAATTTTTCGAAGTCATTGTAAGATGATCCTCCAATATTGGTAGCTGCTTCTGCTATATCTTTCCACTCCAAAGCCTTCTGCCTCATTTGCTTCCCACTGTCCCCTTCTATCATTTCCTTAACAAGACTTTCAATCTCGTTTCTCTTAACATCATGATTGACCTCCACTCCAATCCCCCATTTGGTGCATGCATACCGGCAGTTCGGTTGTTGATCAGCAAAAAAAGGCCAGCAGATTACTGGAACGCCACAGGATATAGTTTCCATCATAGAATTCCACCCACAATGTGTCAGGAAAACCCCAACTGATGGATGTGCAAGAACTTGATCCTGTGGACACCAACTTGCTAATAATCCTCTACCATCAATTTGCTCAAGAAACTCTTCCGGCAAGATTGCAGAATCACCCATCACTACATCAGGCCTAATTATCCATAAAAACGGTAGTTTACTATTTGCCAGGCCCCAAGCAAATTCTCTCAAGTGTGTGTCTGTCATTACGGTCACACTTCCATAATTAATGTACACGACAGAATTTAGTCCTCTTTTATCAAGCCAATCAAGACAGTTTGAGTCTTCTTTCCATAAACTTGAACCAAGTGACCTGGATTCGCTTTCAGCTGCGATATGCTTTGCAAGCAAGGGAAGAGGACCTATTGTATAAATGTTAGGGAACTTGGTAGCAATTATAGACTCCAACACCTCATTTTCGAATTCGTTGAATGTGTTGAAGATAATTGCAGGAGAGTTCAAGCAGTTCTCTGCTTCTGATCCCATAAAATCAAACATTATTTCATCGTTTGTGGTTCTGATAAAGGTTGGCATGTCTTTTAGTCGGATGTTACTCAAACCAGGGATCCAATCAATAGGTGTATCGCCATCTCGAAGTAAATTTTCTTCTGAAACAACGGAAGGATAAAGTTTTATGTCCTTGATAAACATTTTCTCAAACCACAGAGAAATATCCAGGAAAGCATGCTGCATGCCCTCTTGGATAGTACAAAACAGATAAACGAAGAAAAGGCAGGAAATACACACCTTTGTATGGAACGAAGCCTCTTCTGGTGAGTTCACTGAAATGCAAATATCCCATGAAGCTACAAGCTGACGCTGTCCAAAACTGAACCTGGGGAATGCTAAACTCTTCTGCAGCTTTTATGCCAAAGCTCATGGCTCCATCTGAGATTACGCAAGTAACAGGAGGCACTTCAGAAGATGAATTCAACTTTGTAAGGAGCTCTTTAAATGGGGCCAAACAATTTGTCCTTGTTGAATCACACAAGGACGGAACGTCTTGTGTTGCATCAAAATCAGATGGTGGCAAAGGCAAACCATCCGGTATGGTCTCAAACCGGAAATCAGGCAGGCCTTCAACAGAGTCTGGTCCTCTGGACCGGATTAATCGCCTGTGGTTGAACTCAGTGTTAACGAAGGTTATGTGAAAGCCTCTTGAGTGCAAAAGCTTGGCTAGATGCATCATAGGGGTAACATGGCCCTGTGCTGGAAAGGGAACACATACTGCATGTGGTTTTCTGGCTCCAGTCGACCTCATATTGTCTCTGAGGCTCTGAAATGAAATGCTTTCCTGGTTTTTCTTGGCCTAATAACAAAAGAGATCATGTACTAGTCCACGAGCATCTTTTGATGATGAAATTATCAGACTGGGTCCCCTATAATTTCTAGTTGATGTATCACAACGTGATTGTCATTCGGCACTGAATTCCAATTAGATGGGACGATAACATTAATCTTCATGTCGCAAGCTGCAAGGGGCTTCTGGAGTGGGTATGCTGAAGCTTTTCCGAATATTTTTTTTATTCTTAAAAAATGGGAAGATTCACTCACGAGTGCTTTAGCAACCACATGCATAGAAATCATTTGAGGATGATTAATAATGTCGAATTCGATGATGTAATGACGTAGAAAATAATGTAAGATATCAATCATTCAATGAATATTATTGGCCAGCTGATAGCAACTGGAGCATGGCCAGCAGAAAACGAGGACAATGATTAGATGAGGTTGATGCGATAGAGCATCTTTAACGGAAACTTAAATGAATAGCTTTTTTTTATAAAAAAAAATACCATTCTTATATATTTATTAAAATAATCGAAACATTAAAATATGTTATTTACTTTTATCAATTAATTTTTTTTAACAATCACATGGGTCGTTGAAATGATTTTTTTTCCTGTGGAGTGTACAGAAGAAAATAAATCATATTTATACTGTTCAAAAGCCTTATAAACAATTTGCCTTTTCTCAATGGCTTTTGCCGTTGGAGAAGCTTTTCAAAAAAAGTGGCATGTCCAAAACATATAACTCTTGCTTTGTATTAAAATAGCTTGACTGAACTATCTAGGTGGTGGTACAGTAGTAAGAGTTTGGAATCAAGAGATTTGCTCTCTCTGTGGTCTCAGGTTCAAGCCCTGTGGTTGCTCATATGATGGCCACTGGATGCTTACATGGTCATTAACTTCAGGGCCTGTGAGATTAGTCGAGGTGCGCGCAAGCTAGCCCGGACACCCACGTTAAACTAAAAAAAAAAAATAGCTTGACTGAAGTCAGGTGTTATTTTCAACCATTTCAGACATTGACTTAAAACTAAACTTAGATGGCTGAAAAAAATCAAACCGTCACCAAACCATATATAATCACTATGCTGTTAAAAAAGAGAGAGAACATTGAAATGCATTGGATGACATTGCGAACAAATTTCTCCGCTGCTGGAGTTAGCCACACGTCAATCGAAGGTGACGGAGTGGCTGACCCCTGTTATATGAGCTTGAAGCTTCAACAACTTTTTATTTTTTTATTATGTATCAAAAGACAATATAATTCTTAGGACCGAATAGTTATTACTAAAAACTATCTGGAAATGATGAATTCGTCCCTACAAAGATGCTTTAAAATTTTTTATTTCAAGAATGATAGAGTCATTGCACTGTTCTTAAAAAAAATTAAAAACAAAAAATACCCTTTAAGTGGAATTTTATTTTCAAAGGTACTGAAATAAATTTACTGTAGAGAGAACAAAGATACCACTCAATAATTGTAAAACGACAAATAAATTATGTGAAAATACAAATCTATCCTAGTAGGCTAGTTTATGAGAGGATCAGACCACGTATATTTTTTGGGTAACCAAGTAGTCGCTCTCTTTTTGTGCGACAGAATAGTTATTTTTTATGATTGGACTAATTTTCTTCCTCTCTTTATGATTTCTTTTTATCTTTGCCTTTTTCTTCAACATTTATATATTTATTTTATCTTCCTGTACTAACAATTTTAATATAACACATGTAATTTGCATAAAATTTTTTATAGATAAGTATTAATTTCTATTATCAATAGCTATATTTTTATTACGTGACGTCAAACAAATGAACTCCATCACACACCAGCTTCTTCTCCAATTTGTGCTGGCATCATACCTCTTTTTTTCATGAAGAAAAGTTCAAGCTCGATAGGCCTAGAACACAGGGAATGAAAACGACATATATATTTATTGATTTGAGCATGGGAATTTCAACAGGGACCGGTTTACAGGAGCCACCGATCGAGACCACCCCACCATAGGCCTAGAACACAGCCAATGACAAGCCATTTTTGTGTAAGGTTTTTTCACCTTGACTTCATCACCTAGCTGGCAAAAACTACTTTTTGAAGCAACAACTCCATTTCTTTTGATCTGCACAGACGATGAGAACCATAGGATTGAAGGAAAGGGCAAATTGAAAATCCCATCAACTATATTTGTAGCCTACAAACTAACATTAAAAAAAATGATTATTGTTGCTTTATTTTTTATCCTTTCACTTTAAACAGTTCACTCCATTATTATTTTTAGGTCTTTGAAATTTTCATATTCTTACATACCCCTAAACTATATTTTTTAAATTTTATTCTTGCAGGTTTTGTAAATATGATTTGTTGAAATATATTTTGATTTATATGCTCTCGCATATCCGGTAGGTCATTGGATATTTTGTTTTAAGTTAATGATCAATTTTACTAAAATTTTGTAATTGATGCGGGGGGATGAGTAATTGACGCAGCGCATAGCGTGGTTAAAAGTCAAGGTTCTCAAGCCCTAAGGTTAAAGGCCGAAGCTGTAGAGAAATTTAGAAAAAACTCTATGGTGTTTTATTAAATTTTAATAATAATTTTCTTTTCAAAATAAAATAAACACCTCTATTTATATTAGTCTTAAAATCCTTTGTTTGAAAAGATTCCTAATTAAAACTAAAATCCTTTATAGAAAAGGATTTCTAATTAAAACTTACCTAATTAATAGAATTTATTTAGCATTAGGATTCCTAAATTCTAATGTTTTAATTAAAAACAAATAATTAAAATCCAAAATTAACAATTAAAACAACAACTTCAAGCTTATATTAGATGTTTCCGAGTTTCTTCATAGACTTCTTTTTATGCTTGGTCTTACCCATCTAGTTCATAAATATAGTTGTAATATGCTCCACATCAATAATCATGGATATTAAAAGCGAACATATAGCAAATACTGAAATGAACCACTTATGCATAAAATTAAACAAAAAAAAAAAAAACAAAACATACACTTGACAAACTTAAATAGATGCAAAAAAATGGATCAGATTTCTGGCTTGGATTCTCTAAAAAGAGAAAGATCACTCAGTTTATTCAGCTTCGCTCATTTGGGGAAATAATCGTCACTTCCATCTCTAGCATTCATAGACTACATCACTCAGTTTATTCTGCTTCGATCATTTGTGGAGAAAAACATCACTTACATCAACAAATTTCACAACATAATCTCTCTTATTATTAAGTTATTATTTTTTAGTGTTTAACAGTAGTCATTGTTAGAAAATAATATAAAATATATCCTTAAACCTCACCTAATATTTTAAATTTTTGGATTGAGATGGTTCTTTGACATGATATCAGAGTCTTGATGACAAAGCGGTCACGAGTTTGAATCTCATCATCCCCCATTTATTTGATAAAAATTAAGCACAAGGTAATGTGAGCTTATGCAAGTTTCAAGCCCAAATGACTTTCACTTGAGGAGGGTATTAGAGAATAATATAAATTATATCATGAAACTTCACCTAATAACTTAAGTTTTTGAATTAAAATGGTTTTTTAACTGTCATCACAACAAAAAATAAAGCCTACACAGAAACCAATCACTCCTTTATGAAACAAAATCTAAGTAAACACCGTTATATCACACCATAATCGTATCCACAAAAACACACAAGTAATTTTCAATTTTTCAGAACTCCCATCGGCATTTTTTAACAGCTTAATGAAAACATGACAGGAAAAAGAAATACTAAAAAGGGTCCTTGTAAAACACACACCTGAGTCTCTATAATTCCTTGTGCCACACACTCCATTGTTGCTCCCTTTGTTTCATATAAAAAATATCCTGCATAAAAATTCTCCACTTCATATGAAAGCCCAAAACGAAAGTGGGGTTCTTCGGCTCTGACAAATCCTGGTTTTGTTGTAAAGGAGGTGAATGGGGTTGAAGGGATAATAAAATGGGACTCGTCATCTTTTCTTTAATCACTACGGATAAAACCCAGATCACCATACTCGAAAAGATCAATTTTTTATAATAAAAAACAGAAAGATTTTGTGGATTGGTTACCTTGAGAGACAGAGACAAGAACGGTGTCAGCCAGAGAGGGGTGGTTTAGGGTTGAGTTGTCAGAAGTACGAATTTGGCCCAAAAAGCCCGCAACCAATTTGGCCCAACAACAACAGAAAATAATGTTTTGTATAGAAAATTAGAAATTGTTGCCTTGTGACAGTTGGAGCAACGTTGAATTAGAGTTATATGAAATTTTAAATTTTTTTTTAAAATATAATTTTAATTTTTTAAAATTTTTTTTTGATATACTGATATTAAAAATAAATTTTTAAAAATAAAAAAATTATTTTAATATATTTTCAAGTAAAAATTACTTAAAAAAACTATTAATATCATTGTTACAAATACCCTTGTTAGTTAGTTAGATTTCATAAGATTATTAACATTAGTTGTCATTAAATTTGAACTAAAATTAAATTAATTAAAAAATAAACTAGAACAAAATGGTGTTTGTGTAATTTTTCAAACTCTTTGGACCTTTTTTTTTTTTGCATTTCAAAAATGTTTTTTTAAAAAATTAAAAATATTTTTTTTTCTTTACTTCAAATTAATTTTTTTAATATCTTTAGATCATTTTGATGTGTTAATATCAAAAATTATTTTTTAAAATAATATATTATTTTGATATATTTTTAAATAATTTTTTTTAAAAAAATTAATCACTATCACACTCTCAAACACTCTACCGATCTCTTCTTTCATTGACACGAAGGGTTTTTATTTTATTTTATAAATGTTGCATTTATTGTAGCAATGGTGTTTGTGTGATTTTCTTAAACTCTTAGTCTTTTATTTTATTTTATTTTGTTAACACGTCTTACGTTCTTGTTCTTTTTACACGTCACAAGGTGGTTGTGTTGTTTTAAGCTTCTTCCACGTAACGTCTTATGTTCTTCTTCTTTTCTCTCCTTTTTTACACCTCAGCTCATGGTCCTTTTTCTTTTTAAACGTGTTGCAACTTGCAAGGTTGTGTTGTTTTAGATTTCCTCCACGTGACTTTAGCATTACACATGTGTGGTATAATTAGCTTTAATAGCACACCTCAAGCATTTTTTTTTTTTCGTTCACTGTTTACTAACTGGTTCCGATTATATTTTAAGGTGGTTTTTAAATAAAAATATAATAAAAAATTATTTTTAAAAAAATTATTTTTAATATCAGAATATTAAAATAATATAAAAAAATTAATTTAAAACTATAAAAATTTAAAAAACACCCAGACTGCAATGCAAATAATTACTTTCATATTTATTCTCATCCCCCATTAATTTTTTCCTTTCTAATTGAGACTCTCTTTCTTTGATGAACAAAAAAATAAAATGAACAGATTAACTCTCTCTTTCACTCAGCTTGCCAATTAATTAAAAGAGAAAAGAAGTTAGTCATACATTACATTTCAAAAAAACTAAATTTGCTGGCTAATTCATTATTTCTTCTCTAAATTTGCTAGCAAGCTAAATCTGCACCTCTTTCTTCTTCAATAAGTTTTTTTTTTTGCTTCTTTTACCACCTGAGGTAAGTGAGGGTTTGAATTTGGGGCTTTCTTCTAGAGGAGGAGAGGGGTAAGGTGAACGAGGATAAATTCTAGGCTCTGCGACGTCGACGGTGGTGGCTTTCGTCTGCAGTGAACGAGGGTAAGTTTTTTGGTTCTGAATACGATTCGTCTTCGTTTACTGATTGATAATAATGTAGAAAAATCAATTATATCATCAAATAATATTGATACGATATCGTTTTATTCTAGGTGAGCCACTTCAATGCTTGAAAAAAGGGTTCAGTTTCAGGTTTATGTTAGTGGTTTCCTTCATTCTTTTTATTTATCCAAAGTATTTCATCATCTTTTCAATGTTTGGTTTCCTTAAAAAAACAAATTTAGATTTTTAAGTCTTTTTTTCCCCTGAACTATTAATCTTGGGCTGTAGCAAAATATTCAGAGTTTCTTACTTTTCGTGGAGGATTAGACTTAATTTGAGGTCTATGGCCGCAAGAAATTATATACCACCATTTAGTTATTGCACTTCCTTTTCTAGTAATGGGTCACGTGTATAGGATCCTGGTTCTATCAAACCAGACACAAAATATCTAGAAATGAATAGCTGACTTCAGCAGACATAGAGAGCTTTGTCTTTCCAAGTTCAAGAAACTGCTAATTAAGACTGTTTTTTTATTTATAATATATATATATATATGTAAAAACTGTTAGTTAAAGTGATTAATTTGAATGAAATTTTGACGAGACAGATTGGAAGATACAATGAAAAAATTAACATTGAAGCAGGTGATGAGATGCTGTGAGCATTTTGCTATCTTTAAACTGTTGTATAACTCATTAATAACTTTAAAATTGGATTCCTATAATATCTATTAATTTATTTTATCGATATCTTTTCAATAATAATAAAAGTTTTATCACCAAAGTTTCGATATTTGTTTTATTAATATTTTTCCTGTGATAATAAGAGTTTTATTACCAAAGTTTCGATGTATTTCTGACACAGTATTTTTTTCCCATGTTATTTTTTTTTCCTAGCTATTAGATTTATTTTCTTCAAGTCATTGGATTTTTATAAAAATATATGTTGACTTTTACATGGGCTAATTATCCCAACAAAAAATGCAAGAATGAGAATTTATTAGTTGTGCATGTGTTACATGTGCACTTGTAAATTTTAACAAGTTGTGCGCGTAGACATTACCTATACATTATGCACGTACACATGTACGAGTGAGAATTATTTTCTCCAAGTAACTAACTATAGTAGTTTGGAAAATAAGTTTATTATACACAAGTTTCACGTTGTATTTCTTATTTATTATTCATTATTCATGAATAGAATATATATATATATATATATATATATATATATATATAAAAACCTTTTTCATAAAGTTGTGAACGTATGACAAACCTAAACAAATTCAATAAAAAGAGGTTTAACTCAAAAATACTGTTAGATCTGCAACGGGAGCAGGGGCTGATATTTGTACTCCCTATGCTGTAACCATGCTTCCCGGTCCTCTCTCTCTCTCTTCTCTTTCAACCGAACCGACAATTCCATACCTCAAAAGAGCCCTACCTAATATCATTTATTCTGGGTGTCTTCATTGCCTGTGTTAAGAGTGTTAACCGCTGTCCTTTCTTTCTCTTTTACTCCTAAAAGCTCCTCCATCCATAATACACGAAACAGTGCTAAAACATTAAGAAAGACCCCTCCTGTCTCTTGCTCGCAGAGTGTAAACTCCAATTTCCTTAAATTAATCTGTGCTTTTCTCTATGAATCATGGAGTCGGTAACTAGTAGCTAGAATTAACCCAGAAAAAGAAAAGGTAGCAGGCAATAGGCAGTCATGAGTAGCAAACAGTTTAGCGAGAAAATGCTCAAGAAAAAAAAGCTGCGGAACTGTTCATTCCCCACTCGAAAGTGAACCAGTCAAGTCAAAACGAGACCCTATAACTCGTCCTCAGAATCCAACCTCTTAAAAGCTAAAACATAAATCGATGTTCGAGTTCGGACTTCGGATGGACCTCAGTAACCGAGATTGGAAGCTTGCAAAACAGAAGAAAACATATGAAAAGCTTAACATGTATTTAATTTAAGTTTTTTTTTTTATGTTTTTGGATTTCAGTTATATTAATATCAAGAATAATTTTTAAAAAATAAAAAAATATTATTTTAATATAAAAAAACTTTGAAAAACCAACATTACTGTGCCGAAGTTTCAATGTAAGTCTACAGTCAATGCTGACACCTTCACATGTCTAGAGAATCTGAGGAACCTACTTTTAATCACAATTTCAAAACAGATTAGGAAGAATAATTACGATGATAATGATCACCATTTTGATTCAACTCTTATTAATTACTGAGAATACATATTAAGTTAAGGGATTGTAGAAATGGTCAGCACAGCGACATTTCCAACCAAGTGGCCTATAATCTGGGAACCTATTACCTGCAGGATACGAGTCGAAGAACTCATCAATACTGCTAGTTTTAGCTGAACCCATTTGAACTGGTTCGTTTTGACTCGGTAGAGCTGGTACTTGAACTGCTATGCATGGGTGGCAACCATTGCATTTGTTGTGGCAACTTGGTGGGGTCGAACCTAGCCTTGCCTTCTCCTCAAAAGCTATACCCTACTCAAAAGATCATAACTTGTAGCATCAAAACAAAAACCAGGAGGAGGTAGGGAGGTGAGTTGAGTTGAGGCTTACCTTGCGAGGAGAAGTTGGAGGTTGTAAGTGTTGATCAAAACAAGAGACCGGATAGAGCAGAAAATATATGGAAATTGCAGTAGTTAGCACTAGTGATCTAGAGGCAGGTAACAGGCGACAAGAACCCATTGTATATGGTCATCAAACAAAGCCTTTCATGCATCGTGACCAAGAAGAAGCCATAGCAACTAGCTATATATATCCCCAGCAAAGAAGTTAAACGAAAGGGGTCAGAGTAGTTTGAAGCCCAGGTTGGCACTTTGCGGTTTGCTTCTTGTAACTCTCCCTATCACAGTGAGCAACTCAAGAAACAAACAAAGGAAGGGACAGAATCTGGTTAATTTTCGTTCATGGACCTGTATATAGAGAGAAGAGAAGCAAGAGGACAAGAGTGCGTCAATTAAAAGGAGAAGTTGAGTGGTGGGTGGTGACTGAGAGAAAGGGAGAGTACGGACTGAACTTCAGTGTATTATATATTTTTAATTTTTTAAAATTTATTTTTTGCATGAATATATTAAAACAATAAAAAGTATCAAAAGATTAATTTAAAAATAAAAATATGATTGGATTGCAGATGCCAAAGCAAGACCTACTAGGTGACAACGATGAGGGTGTGGCAAACAGTGAAAGGAAAGATTTATAGCTATCACATGCAGCACAGTGCAATTTAATGGATTAATGTGCTTTTCCAACAGTACTACAGCCCCTTGACTGGAAAATATATATTTAAATTTACTGAGGATATGTTTAAATTTATGAACTAGATGATGCAAATTACGTAACAAACCTCAGACCCAAACCTCAAACCAAAGACTATAGTACGTTTTAAATGCGAAGTTTACATTATTAGTAACAGCGTAATAAATAGATTACAGTGTTTGGACAACATAACCTTTATTTTAAAAATAAAATAAAATTGAGTTGCGATATTCTCAACAGGGCAACTTTTAGCCGAGATATTCTCTTAAATATTTTATTTATTTATGATAGTTTATCAAATATTTTTTTAATACATGCTATTTAAAAAAATAAATCTGGAGAATCCACGTCAGAAGTGATGGGCCCTTTGCTAAAATTCTCTTGCCAATAAATGAAAACTATAAAATAAAATAAAATAAAAGAGAGTGAGTGAATCATACCAGCTGCATCACGAAGAACGCAGAAAAAGAATTCGTGAAGGTACACTTTAATTAATTAGACGGGTATTCTGTGTCTGCTTTCACTTTTTTCCATGTTTTTCCTGATTTGTTGCTCTGATTTCACAGATTCATAGCAGCAAGTGTCGAGCCGCTAGTGGTGAGTGAATTTTAAAATAATTAATTAGTATTATGTTACTTGATTAATTTTAAAAGTATTTTTTTACATAAAAATATATTAAAAAATATATTTTTTAATTTTATATATAAATTAAAATTATCAAAAAAATACTAAAAAAACATTAATTTAATATTTTTTAAAACATATATATATTTTAAAAATATATATAAATAAAAGGTACTGCACTTTCAAACAAAAAAGGAACATGTAAGATGAAAATTATAGCATTATGGTGGCAAAAAGGGGGACCCTCATCAGTAGTAACTAGTAACCATCATCAGCAATAGCAGTGTTTTGGCCATTAATCTTTTCATCGTCTTTACACATCATTCTCACTTATTTAGAAGCTAACGACATTGCTTTTTAAAATATTTCTTTATTTAAAAATATTAAAAATATATTTTTTTAAAAAATATATTTTTAACATCAACTCATCAAAATAATTAAAAATTATAAAAAAATTAATTTAATTTTTTTAAAATACGTTTTAAACATAAAAACAAATACACTCATGGTATTTTTATATTCAAAGAGTTTAGTGTGAGGACAGCAGGTTGGATATTTACTATGAATTTTAAAAGAACACTAACTACTATATGGTTAGAAGATATATTGATATGAAAATAGTTGTTGAAATGTTGAGTTCTAAAAAATTTCAATTTTTCTGAATAAAATCAAGAAACACGAGCTCCTACATGTTGTGATGCGCATTGAAAAACTAAATTAATAGGTTTTTTTAGGTTTTCAATTCGTTTTTTTTAGAATGTCCCTGCCCAGCACCTGAACCAAGTCTCTTCTCATATAGATCGTAAGTGCACCCAAACCAAGGCCCTACCTCCCAGCTCGGTAAGAGCAAGTTTTGTATCGCTGTAGCAGGTTATTATTTTTTAAAATATTTTTTATTTAAAAATATATTAAAACTAATATAATTTGACAAAAAAAACTTGAATAGACTTATCAACCTGAGCCTCTCGGTTCAAAACCAAACTTTCAAACTTTCAACTCGTTGATTTACACATTATTCTCACTTGTTTTGGTCAAAAAAAAATAAGTGATCTCAGTTTTGCCTAATTTAACCAAGATCCTGGATCAATCTACCAGACCAGACCGGATTTAATAACTATGACTTCAAGTAAAAACTCATGGCAGCTAAAGCTAGGCCCGGTTGTGCCTCATCTGCTGCCAGCAATAGCTCCACAGCCATACAGCCCCTGGGCACCTTCACGCACGCCAAACAAACACCTGTAAATTCTAATTCTTGGCTATCTGAGGGTTTGAATCAAAATACAAAAACTCAACCAAAGTTTTTTGATGTGTGTGTATATATATATAAAGTTCGGTACACACAATTAGTGAAGACTAGAGAAATTGCATTGTCTTAATGAAGGCATACACAGGCACTAAATTCAAATGAAGCACGTCATGTAAAAACATCTTGGGACCAAAGGCTTCTAATGCTATTGCGGTGTAGGTTAGGCAGCGACAGCATGTTACGTGTTTTGCATTTAAACCCACGAAGTCAACCAAGAGGTACCACTGATTCAGAATTTAACCAGTTTGATCGATATAATTCTTCATCTACAATCGCAGGCGGTATGTTCCAACTTCCAAGAGGATACCCAGACATCTTCCCACCTAATTGAATGGAGAACAAATCACATCAGCAGAAAAAAGAGTCATAACTTCATAGGAGTTTTCACTTCAAAGCACACAAAGTACCTTCTTTGGTAGCTTCTTCACATCTCCTCTGGTAATTTGTGGACAGTTGAGGGTCCAGAGTTTTCAATAAACTGCCATACTTCTCTTCCGCTTCAGCAATGTATTTAGCCTGTAAAGGATCAATAAAAAACATTTTCCCCTTAAAAATTACCAGGTAATAGAGTATTTATAGATTGATATTTTAATCAAATTCAACAGATGAATGAATTGACATCAAGGGCTTTCCAAAGATTAAAGTAATATAAATCGTCTGTTTCACCAGTCCATGCTTCTAATATCATCATTATTGCCACAAATAAAAAAAAATGGTACTTTGGTATCAACTGGCATGATCATATCAAGTTTGTGTGCTGATGAGAACACCAAGAAAATTATGTCACTGAAGTAGTAAGGACAACCGCTTAAATTTTTAAATCTATTCAGTTACCTTAGCTGAAACTCATACAGACAACATTCACACTCCTACCCCTCACCACTACAAAACTCTCAAGCTCCCACTCCAAAAGAGTACAAGCTTTCTCAATCAAAGAGAAAATTTATGCAGGCAATACCTTTCTATTAAATTTAACAAATAAAATGCTCAGATCACTCACCAGCATGGCTGGGGCCATTGCCGGTCCATATATTCTGACAAACATGCGCAAGATATTGAAATTATTCTCTAGCACATCATCCTACATAAAAAACGCATGCTTTTAAAATTAGAGTTGGGCAAATCAAAAGGAACCGCAATAAAAATTCCTACCATGGGATATGAACTTACCTCATAGTCAAACCTGCAACATTGCCATATGAAATCTTCATTTTGGGTAACTGATCATGCTTGGCACATAAATTATAGCAACAACCAAAAAAAACCATTATCTCTGTAATAACATAATAAATGAAAGATAGCACAAAAGCAAGAAACAGTGATCACTCTGCACCACTCAGGCAAGCCCATGAGAGGGATGGCAAATACACATTTACACTTAGCCATGCACATGCATCCAAAAGCTAAGCTGAAACATTTCTATAGCATAAAATATGATTTTGTGTCAATTCCACGCCATACAATTTTGTATCTGATTATTTTGCTACAATTGTCGTTTTCAAATAGTGAATGAGTTGGCATACTTTATACAGAATAAGGATAAATTGATAAAAGAAAGAAAATAAGCACTTACAGATCATCAGACACTTCCACTAGAAATTCTGAGATGGATAAGAATTCCATATGCACATCATTTACCTTCAGCAAAACTTCAAGAAAATACATTTAGCCTAATTACATACATCTAACCAAACAACAGGCTACATATTACTCAGTAACTAGCAGGATTGAGAGGTGGAAAAGAAAGGACTGGGCCAAATTAATCAGAGTTTGACAGAATTCTCTAAATGAAAATGTGACAGAAATTTGTTTTATGATCTTTGACAATGCCTGAAGAAAAAAGGTTAAACTCTTTTAAGATGTATTTTAAAAAGAAGAGAAGGAAATTATTTGACATGTAAAAAAAGAAGAAGAATAAAATGAGTGAAATCACCAACAGATATGTACCTTTTCCCCTCTTAACTGGTACAGTAGAAGATTCAGAACTCGATAGTCAAAGGATTTCAAATGAATTGCCCTCATTACATCTTCAACTAAAATCTGAAAAGCAAGGTTATGATCAGACATAAACAAATGAACCTTGAGTCAGCCTATGATTCACTGCTAATAAATTAAACCCCTCAAACTCTCTGGAAGAATCTTAGTAAGCTATTTCAAATGAACTAGTGACCCTTTTGTACTAGTTTCCTCCTATTTAATTCAAAAGGCATGGAACTTGAGAATGTGTCAAAAGAACCTTGATTGTGAGCAGTGGGATCCAGTGATATACAATATCTGATATAAAACTAATAAATCAGCCATGCTCAAATTTAACATGGATCCTACTTATGAATCCACAATTGGCCCTGGAGTCATTCATCAAACGTTAATATTACTGATGTTTATGCACTGATCGACTTGATTTCTTCTCTATCTATGAGGTGCTAAAACATAATTTGATGTTTAAAAAAGAAAAATTCTGCAGTACAGTATTTAAACATCTAAATGCTCATAGATCCATCCTATGAAATTTTTTTCAAGGTGGACCAGCTGAGGTCAGACTGATAATTCATGTTTCTCTGACTACTTACAGTGCTACAGTGAGGATATTTTAGGAAATGACACCCGTAGATGAAATACAAGCCAGCAAGAATAGAATTAATTTAAGAAAAAATGAACCAGATGAATGTGTGTACCTCAGTTTGGTTCACGAGTGCAGAGCATAGCTTTCTTTCCAAATCCCAATACTCTTCTCCAAACCTGAGTTCTTCATTGATCCTTAACCGAATACGCAAAAACAAACAATATAGCTTATATTCAGATTTCAAGCTTCACCTCATTACCCCAACGCCAAAGACAATGATAAGAAAAATAATATGAAACAATACCTCTCTGTCAAAAGGCCATGATGTTGAAGCTGACCCACAAGGGGACCAAATGGATCGTTTTTTAACATATCAATAAACTTACCAATCCAGCTTTCACTCACTTCCTGAATGTCAAATTGAAAGGCATTGAAGCAAATGAAAATCAACAATAAAACAATCACAACATTTTCATCATATCTCTTCCAAAGCTCACAGTTCTTACCATGTGAGGTTTTCTTTCTACAGCTCCAACTATATTGGTTTGCATATTGACTATCTTTTCATTTAAACTATCCATCTACATAAAAAAAAATACAGTTATTAAGGAAAAAAATTCGAGGAAAAAAACCCCTAGCCGCACGATACAAAAAAAATCCACAGCTGCAATTCCAATTCCTAACCTGATAAATGTAACTTTCAGTAAATGAAAGCAGAGGTAAATATTTGAATATCGATTGCGGCTTATTTATGTCCATTTCATGAAACATAAAGTACGATCTGCACTATTAATTCCCAAAAATAAAATAAATAAATAAAACCGCCAGTCAATGCATAAGTTTACAAATAACTAATAATAACAATAATTAAAAAAAACAAATAACTCTGCTTACAAAATCCTCGAGAGTAGAATTTGCGCGTTGCATGGCATCCAAGCCAACCAATGCCATATCTTCCAAATCACTATTACTATTAGCAATAAGCTTGCTTTCCGTTTGCAGCACCGCTTCTTCCCGATTAAACAAGAGCGACACTTCTTCGAGAAAAGAACCCGAAATCTTGCACACAAAAAAAAACGATTAAAAAAAATCAGTATCATATAAAATGTTTACGTTGATGTCGCAATTGAAATCGAGTAAGAGAGTAATCACTTTTGGAAGGTGTTGGTTGATGAGAGTGAGTTTGTCCTTGAAATCTAGATCGCCGCACTGTTGTATCAGGAGGAGTAAGAGATTGGCGAGGAAGCGATTAGAGTGGTGGTTATTAGAAGAAGGAGAAGAAAGTAAGGCATGCGATTCCATCAGTGTTATCATTCTCTGAGCTTCTTCTAGTTTCTTCAGCTCTTCCATGCTTCACTCACTTCCTCGCTCCAGAGATATTTTGCAATTTGGGGAAAATGGAAAGGGACTGCGAATGTTCAAGTGGAAATTCAGCTTACCGGGATATATAGAAAAAACTGCACGACACCGTTTGAAGTCACATTACGGATCACACTGCAGTTTTCAGTTTTCACTATTTCAAAGAAAAAAATTGAACTGTCCTTAAACAAATATGTCTGTCAATAACATGAGTTTTGCAAGACATTGAATTTCTTTCATTAATTTCATACTTTTATATTATATATATATATATTGGGTTATTTCAATTTTTTGGCATGTTCAAAGTTTAATTTTTTCTCTCTATTTTTTAAGGTTTTTAATGTTTGTGTAATCTAAGTTTTTTTTATGGATCTCAAATTTCTTTAAACTTTTAAAATTAAAATTTAATATTTTAGGTTATTACAGTTTCTTTTATGGTTTGAGAGGTTGTCTAGAAAATGAAAAAACAAGCAGAAAATTTAAAATGTATAATGATTCTTAAAATGACATATTGAAGTAGAAAAAAGAAGGAAGTAGGTAAATTAATTAATTATTTAACAATGTTTGTTTTAATGGTCTGAGCTGTTTTTAAAAGTAATTTTAAATTATTTTTCAAATAAAAAAACAATAAATTAATATTTTTTTATTTTTTAATAATTTTAATGTGTTTACTTGAAAGAATATCTAAAAAAAATCATCATGTTTTCAATTAAAAAATAAAAAATACTAAACATGCAGTTACTTTCCTCAAGAAACTTTCATTTTTCGCTCTCTTCTAATTCCCATGAATTTGCAACTTTGCTCTTGAGTTCTAACCCTAATGTCGGAGGAACAGTAAACCAAAATTCAAACTATGTATATACATAGCGGCAAGGATATATGAACAATTTGCGCAATCATATAAGACACCTAATTCATAAAAAGATGTCAAGAATAAATAAAATGTTAATTATACTTTATAAATGAAATTTTTTTAACAATAGACTATAAATACAGAATAAAAATTGTTTAAAAACCCTTTGTCAGATATAAATAAAAAATATATATTTTTAAAATAATTTAAAAAATATTATTTATAATTTTACTAAAAATTCTATTCATTTAGATCGTGTTTGAGAACACGGTGTAAATCGAATTTCTTTAAAAAAATTTAAATTTATTTTTTTTGTTTAAAATTATTTTTTATATATATTTTTAGATCGTTTTGATGCGCTGATTTTAAAAATAATTTTTAAAAATAAAAAAACTTTAAATTATAATCAATATCCCAATCCTTGACATAGTGTGTCCCAACTGTGTTTATGTATTTTAAGGATATTTTAAATTTTAAATTGAATCACTTTCCAAATTAAATATAATAATATTCATATCCAGTCCAAAAATCGATTTTGTCCCTTCAAATATACCCAAACCTGAACGTATCCCCAAGATTTTCTACCTGTGCAGATCGGTTCGGGCTGATGTGATATGAAGGAGGACGAAATTGTCACCCTTGCTAAAAATGCTGCATTAGCCTGTAGCGCGCCAGTCGTTGAACTCTTCGCCAGGCCGTTACAATCCTCTCTCTGAGTCTCTTCAACCTGAACAAAACCCCAATATAACCAGAACCAGAAATACAAAAGACGACACAACAATGTCTCTCGCCACCTATCACCACCACCTCTTCACTAACTCGCCGCCTCGCATCACCCTTCTCTTCAGCAGCAGCAGCCTCTCACTCAGAAACCTCAGTCTTTCTCGCCACGTCACTACATCCTTACATTCCAGTAATTTCCACTTCAAACCCCAAACTCCCAGGAATTCTTTCAGTTTCACCCTCAAAGCATACCAATCAGACCCCACTATCCGAACCCAAGTTTCCAATCAATTCAATCTCGATCAATTTCTCTCGATTGCCGAACTACTCTGCATCATTTCATCGTCAATTATCACAATCAGTTACGCATTGAACTGTACCTTTTCGAAAACGGGAGCGTTGGGGGTCATAGGCAGCAACACGGGATTTGCGTGGGGAATGGTGGTGATGGTGAGTGGAGTTGTAATTGGTGCGTGGATAAGGAGGCGGCAGTGGTGGCGGATTTGTAGGGAGACAGGTAGGGAAGGGAGTTTGAATTTGGTGGGGAGGATTGAGAAACTGGAACAGGATATGAGGAGTTCTGCGACCATTATTAGGGTTTTGTCTAGGCAGCTTGAGAAGTTGGGGATTCGGTTTCGGGTTACTAGGAAAGCTTTGAAAGAGCCCATTGTTGAGGTACCCATTGTTGAGCTGAACATCTTACTTTTTGGTTGGTTGTTAGGGTTACTTGCTTTCTTAACCAAGTATCTTTGTCTTGATATTGAACTTTGCTGTTATATGCTTTTATTTCTTGCTATCTGCCGCCCATTTTGGCATCTCCGGGGATTGAATTTTTTGAACTTTATAGTTAAATTAAAGGTTTACTAACTTAATCACCAGTCATTGTTTATGGTGTTTTATAAGATCGTTTGTTTCCTGCTTTGTACCTCAAACAATTGTATGCGGTGTAACTGAAGTTAAGGAGAAAATTTGTAGAGTGCCGGGAGACTTCATGATAAAACTAGGAGAAGCGCTATAATAACTAGACAATTTGACTCATAGGTTCTGGCTTAACTTGAGCGTTCTTAGGCTGGATGAGCTTGGAGCAATGCTTTGATAACAAGCTTCAAGCAATCCTGATAAAGATGCTAACTGCTGCTTCAAGATTTTGGAATTTTGTAGGGTTATTTTGGATTTTAAGAATAACAGCTAAAACTGCAACATGATAGATTTATGCACTTTCAGTGGCAAAGGAATCACAGAAGTTGTTTACAGATAGGGAGTCTAAATTTTCTGGTTGTGAGTCCTCATGCATGGATTTTGTGCATGGGTTTCCTGATGATTGTCTGAAATGGTTGGTGGCTTTTGCTGCTTGCAATGTTTTGTTGTTTGAAAGAGTTTTGCAAAAGTCTTATTGATTCCACTACTTAGAATTCTGGTATGTGTGCTGAGTGCTGACATCAAAAGAATGGATGATAATAAATGACCGTAGTTTACAGTGCTGAATGGGCAGCATCATTTATGGTGCTTTTGCTATATGCTGAATTAAACTGTCCCCATTGCGGAAGAAATTATTGCGTTTTCTTTTCTTTGGCATCCTTAGAATCTTGAAACCTATTTTGATTTGGCATTTGGTTCCGTAAAAACATGCTATATAGTTTGGAGCTTCAATTAAGAAGGTACTGTTTTATAGTTATGCAGCAGGTTTAATACCTCTGACCTTGAATAGATTGCTTAGTAATTAATATCTGCTGATAATTGGAGAAGTTTGGAAGTTTTTCATAAGTACCTCGTGTTAATTTCTCTCCTATTAACTTCTTTCAATCTGCATCGAAGACTGCAGCTTTGGCTCAAAAGAATTCTGAGGCCACTCGAGCATTAGCATTGCAAGAAAATATTCTGGAAAAGGAGCTTGGTGAAACGCAGAAGATTTTGTTGGCAATGCAGGTATCTTCAGCCACATAGATTGATTATGCCAAAGAGTTTATATAAATATGAGCGATACCAGCAATCACGAAGCTTTTCGAATGAATAGGGACACCAACAGACAAATAAAAAAAACATCATAAAGTTGTATCTATAGACAATTATGCCATGTTGCTTGTTGTGATCTGTTTCTGTTTCAAAGTTTCTTTTAAATAGGCACATCCCTGTAATTATATATTATGTATCAAGTGACTGGTATGGATTGCAAAATTGGTTCTGTGGTGTTCTATGAAATGTGTCTGAAACCAATTCAGGTGTCATTTGAACATAATCGAAGAAATAGGCTGTGCATAGTTGCCCAAAAAGTAAATGAAAAGATAATATGATGTTTTCTAACACTACTGGCTTGAATTTAATAAAGAACTTCTTACACTACGTGTTGGAGAATAACTATTTGCGCTGATAAAAACTGACATAGTGATTCTGTGCTGGGAGAACATAATATATCTCTCGTGATTAGTTCCATGGCTTCTGGTGAATGGAGTGATATGGTTTTCAAATGCTACAAATTCGACTTTAATTTGTTGTCATCTTTGCAGGAGCAGCAACAAAAGCAACTGGAGCTAATTCTTGCTATTGGAAAGAGTGGGAAGTCATGGGATAACAGGCGGGAACGTGTCGAAGAACAAGAATTGATTAAAACATCTGATTTAACAGAGGGGGTGAACCAATTGGAATCCCATGAAGCTCAACCTTCAGTTACAAGCAAGAGAAGCAACAATAACAGACCATAAAAAATAGTAGTAAATACTCACCACTAGATTTTTCTGTTTTTCTCACTGCACAAGGTTCTGTACTCTCCTCCAAATGTCACGATAACTAGACTGTTGGCCACCTAGGACAAGATCCCTGGTTTCTTGATCTGGATCTGCTACCTCGGCAGTGTGAAGGAAAATGAAAAAAGGACTAATAAATCTTTATACAAGTTAGACGCAAGCTGTTCTTTCTTGGTGCTCATACCTGTGTAATTTCTAAGTTGTATTTTGTATTCAATTTTCTTATTTGTTTATAAGAATTTCATGAGTATTCTTATCTTTTGAAGTTTGAACTCATGCCACAAGATGTAATCTCGTTTTTTCAAGAATCAGGCAGCAGCAATGCTATTTTCTTATTCTTCGATTTTTCCCATAGCGCAGAGTACTCGCATAAAAAAGGATGGCGATGTTGGAATATCATATTACCATTCTGCTATTCAGGACCTTGAAAGTATTGGCAGGGTGTGAAAGCTGCAATTGTACCTCTATTGAAACTTATAGTCCTCACTCTCTTTGGTTTAATCCTTGCTCACGCAAAAGTTTAATTTGTCCCTAAAACTACTTTCAAGCTTCTTAGCAAGCTTGTTTTTGCCTTGCTTAATTTTCACTCAGCTTGGTCCATCCTTTACTCTCAACTCTCAAGAACATTGTTCAGTGGTGGTTCATTCCTGTAAATGTAATCATTAGTGCTACAAGTGGTTGCATATTGGGATGCTTGGCGGTGATTATATGCCGACCACCAGGGGAGTTTGTTCGGTTCACAATCACAACGACTGCATTTGGCAACACTGGCAATATTCCACTTGCAGTGGTTGCATCAGTGTGTCACAGTTCCGACGCTCCTTTTGGTCCCGATTTTTACGGGAATGGTATTGCTTATGTATGCTTTTCTCAATGGGTTTATGTTATTCTTGTTTACACTCTTGTTTACCACATGATGTAGCCTCCATTGCAGCAGTATGAGATTGTTGATGAAGAGGTAGAGATTTAGGAAGGGCCTGTTGATCTCAGTAAGCCACTGCTTGTAGAAGCTGAGTGGCCAGGGATAGAAGAAAGGCCTAGAGAGAAGTTGATGCACTTTGATAAAATGTCTCGTGAAGAAGTTGTAAATTTATAATATTGATATTTTTGCATTTACTAAGTTTATATACATTTTGACTTGATATATAAAGTGTTATAAATTATATAAATAGTTTAAAAAACAAGATAAAGTGTTAATGCGCTCAAACACTGGAAAGTTGAGTCATTTTCCAGCAATTTATAGTAGCTGTGTTGTATCTTTCAAAAGAAAAACTCCTCAAAACAGCTTGGCAGGTTTTGTTTTGCACACTTGTTCTCCTTATTGATGAATGATACACCCCCAAGAGAGCATCTCCTTGTAAAAGTTGTTACCTAGTCAAATCAATCTAAAGAAGAATTACAGAACCCAACAATCATAGAGATGGTCCTTCATTATTTTTGGAGCCAGTCAAAGAGGTTTCACGTGCTGCATATCAACTCGTGATCAATAATTTCTTCAAAAAATGTTGAAGCCTCCTACTTCTTGTGATTAATTAGTTCTCAGAATCAATTACTATTAATTTAAAACGATGACGACGACGAGGGATTCTCCAAGCCATGCAGGTGGCAAGATTTGGCTGGGGAAATGGGCTAGAAAGTGACATAATTGGAGGAACAGGGACAAGACTCTCCATGTTATGTGGGCTAATCCATGCTAGAGCCTAGCAGCCTCGCACATGCATGAGACGCCCCACCTGCCCTCCAAAGGTGCGGTGATTTGCAGTGGAAAGAAAATAGATGTGAGATGGTATTTGGCACCATGCAACAGAGCTACCATTTCACACACACGATTCGTTATCTGTCTTCTTCTTCTTCGTCTTCTTCTCCCCTCTTTCTCCATGTACAGAGCATCCACACATATTGGGATCCTGTGGGTCCATTTTTTGCAATAATTAGAGCATTGGTCTCCTCTTTTTTCACATGTGCTTAACCCAAAACTATTAATTATGAGAGACTGAGAGCATGCATTGGTATGATGCAAGATTCATGTCTCCAAATAATTTGATTGAATAAGACAAATTGTCTTAAGATAATCTGCTGACTTGCACATCATCTCTATTCTCACAAAGCAATTAAAAGGCTAAATTCAAATTCCAACTCCAGCTAGCTTTTTTGTGAAGTTGCCCAGGAAACAAAGAAAGAAAAAGGTTTGTCTTTAAATAGGCAACTGTAGAACACATTATAAAATGAAGGAGAACTTGTGGATTTACAGTTTAATGTATTTTATAAAAGTTGATTTATGACCTAATATTCCTTCTGTTTTCCGTTTTAGATACGATAGGGACATGATTAATTGGAGATATGGGATGACAACTTATAAACACTACATGTTATCTTGTGTTAACTTAATTATAATTAGTATTGTTACACATTTATTATTATGACTAATTTTTTTATGTTATTTTAACCCTATTTTAATACACAAACATCATTTTTTATTAAAAAGAATAAATAATTCAGCTTCGTAGCGAAGCGCAGGAGTCAAGGCTAGTTTACTTTGAAAATAATAATTGTTATGATAACAATAATTATGATAATAATAGTAATAATTATAATAGTAATGTTAATAATACTACTAATAGTAATGGTAATAATAATAGTGATAATAATAATAATAACAAGAGATAATAATGATTTATTAAGATAAACTATTATTATTATTTTTTTTCAACATGCATCTTAATATTGGGTTGGTGTTTGATTTGACAATCGTCTATTTTAGTTGTCATATAATTAAATAAAAGATAGTTTTTTAAAAAAAAATTATAATCTCGTTAGAGTCCATAACTCGGTTCATAGATTTAGCGTGGTAGCCCGGGTTACATAGTTCATAGGTTTGATGAATTTACCCATTAGACAAATATGCTTTTTTTCTTAATTTTTTTCTTAATTTTATCTTTTAATATTAAATTGGTTAGGAAATAAACTACATGATTTAATTTTTTTGTGCTTTCTATAGGATTATCATTGTCTTAAATAAATATTTATTTTTAAGTTGGTGCTCAATTTTGTAAGAATATATTTTTATCATATAACTAAAAAAGTAGTTTATAAAAAAATTATTAAACTCAATATAGTTCATAACATGGGTCACTTGAAGACTATAATTGATCTAATCTATCATTGTTTCAATGTTTTTTTTTTAATTGTCATCTTGAAGTTTTTTTTAAAAGTTAAGCTATATTTTTACCAATTATCAAGATTGCATCTAAACCTATGAAATCGATCGATGTAATTTGGACTAGCTTCTGCGATTTAATTAAAAATTTAAGTTAGATAAATAATTAAGTTGTAAAGTTTTAAAATTATCAATTTAATTAGGATTAATAACACCATAAAAAACTTCTCGTATTCTTAATATTTATTTTTATATTTAAAAAAATTAATACCACCCGCGGTTAACCGCGGGCCAATAAACTAGTACTCTGCAGAATCTTTCAGAAGGAATATCCCATAGGAGAGAATATACCAGAGGAGGGCAAGATGCTTTGTGTGGTTGACCTTTCATTCAGAGTTTTGTGTTTCTTAGAAAATAGTACAATCAACAAAAAATTATCGTACAAATTAGCATAATATGAGGAAATTTTATGAATATATTATAATTTTATTGGAGCAACCGTAACTTTGATCCCATCAGCATAACATCGTAATCCTTTCAATTTGTTTTACAGGTTGCGTTGCTGGGATGAACAGAACTCTTTAAATCCTTTTAATTTCACATGAAAATCTAGATTTTATTGCAGTAGCTGATAGGCAGACCTAGCTAGATTCATATATATATATATCCAGCATAAACGATGAAATGAAGCAATTGCATTCAACGAAGAGGCTAGCTCATATTAAATTATACATCTCAGAACGTTTGACATCACTTTTTTAGTGACGAGAACATCTCCAGAGTTTAAACCAACTTTTGTAAGCAGAAATGTTCAAACTAATCATAGATTATATGGGAAACAAATTTGTTTATCAAGGCCGGAAAACCTCTAAAAATCAACCACTGTAAGATCGATCACTTCCTAATCTTCTAAACCTATGATCTCTTTCAAGCTTACAGACCCTAACCCTACCTGTTAAATTGGATGAACTCCGGAAAAGAAAGAAGAAAAAACACAGAGGCTACTGTTACTTTGAATCACCAGATCCGTCCTGCAAGACCTCAGTATAAATTAATCCAATTGGGGTTTGGAGCTATAGGGTTGTTGGTGATGGGTTCAGTGATGCTGCAGATCGTCTCACCTAATAATTTGATCTGGTCAATAACAGTGCTTGGTAAGTAAAGTATAAAATGGTAGGTGATGACCAATGAAGTAGAAGGAGGCCGTCCACTGGGGTAGGTAAGGCTGTATTATATGCCATGTTCCTCCTCTGACCAAAAATAAAAATAAAATAGAAATATTCGTGCACCTAAAATCCACAGACGTTAGACTTCCCTTTTTAGTCCTCGTGTAAGAACATCATCGAGCCACGTTAAGTGCTTTGATACCTAAACCCGTCAAGCCAGTGGCGGTTTGGCTCTACAATTTTATTTTCTTTTCTTATCGTGATTTTCAAAATATTTTTAAGTATTTTTTTTATAATTTTAATTTTATAATATTAAAAATAAAAAACATTATTCAATACATTTTTAATTAAAAAACACATTACGGATACACACTAGATCTTGTCAGGGTTACGTTAATTCAATAACAATTTTGTTAATCTTACTACTTGAGTTTCTCAAAATTACTAACGTACCTTTTTCATTAATATTTATTATATTCTAATTCAATGTATCATATCCTCTTTAATAATGATATAAAGAGGATAAAATAATAATTTTTTAGAATAATAACTTTTAAAAAAATTTATTCAGTCAATCATCTACCTCATAACTAATGATTTATACGAGATAATATTTTTTGTAATAAAAAAATATTTATTTTTGTATTTCAAAAATATTTTATTAAAAAAATATATTCTTATTTTATTTTTTATTTTGATGTATTGTATTAAAAATAAATAAATATTATTTTAATATATTTTTAAATAAATAAAACTATGACAATACATCAAACTCGCTTACCTAAAACTCCTATATTTCACTTTTATTGACCAAAACACCCTTCCCCACACGTGGGTAAACACGTCCTTCCCTGTCATTTTCCCAAAACACCCTTCCCTCCTCTTCTTCCCACCTTTGGAGCTACTACTTTTTGACTGTTTTTGAAGTCTACCAAACCTCTTTATGTCCGACTCACAAAACCCCTATAAAACTCCCTTTACATCCCCCTCTTCTCTTCCAAATCTCCTCTCGCTCTCTTTCTCTCTCTCTAAAAAAACCGTTTCAAGAAATATTTAGAGAGAAAGAAAGAAAGCGTTAAACCTGAAGCAAAAGCATGGCTCTTTCAACTCTCTCTTCCAAATCTCTCTACAGCAATGCCAACAATCTCTTTCAACAAAACCAACAACAACAATCACCCACTTTCTCTCTTGTCCCTGGAAGCAAAACGCTCAAGTCAAAATCCAACCTTTCAATCTCTGCCGTCCATGCCGCCGAGCCCACCAAGAATTCAGTTTCCGTGAAGGAATCTGCGGCCCCAGTTGCTGCCCCTGGGACTGGAAAATGGTCCTTGGAGAGCTGGAAAACCAAGAAAGCATTGCAGCTACCCGAATACCCTGATGCTAATGAACTCGAGACAGTTTTGAAGACTATTGAGACGTTTCCGCCAATAGTTTTTGCTGGAGAAGCAAGGAGTTTAGAGGAGAACCTTGCTGAGGCTGCAATGGGGAATGCTTTTTTATTGCAAGGTGGTGATTGTGCTGAGAGTTTCAAGGAGTTTAGTGCTAATAATATAAGGGATACTTTTAGGATTCTGCTTCAGATGGGTGTTGTGCTTATGTTTGGAGGTCAAGTTCCTGTCATTAAGGTTAGATCTATATCTAAATTTTTGAACTTTAATTTTCTAGTGATGATTTAAATGTGCTTATCCTTAAGTAGGTCTATTGGTTGATAATAGCTCCAATCATGTGTTTATTTTAGCTGATATGATTTCAATAATAAATTTGAATGAATATAAGTTGATGGTTTTATGATATTATTTGGGGACATTTTAGATGGTATGCTTTGCTTTTATGATTTTGCATCAAGGGTATTGATTGTTTTGAAGGAGGATTTAGTTTAGAGGACTTAATGTCAATTACAGAATCTGAATTGTGATAAATATTGAAGTCGGATGTTTTGTTGCTTTTTAGTATTGCTATTAACTTAATTTAGAAGCTACTGGTTGGGAAGATTAAGAATTGTGGGGTTGGTTATTTGTAGGTGGGAAGAATGGCAGGTCAATTTGCAAAGCCAAGATCAGATCCATTTGAGGAGAAGGATGGAGTGAAGCTGCCAAGTTACAAAGGGGACAATATTAATGGAGATGCTTTTAATGAGAAATCAAGAATTCCAGACCCGCAGAGATTGATAAGAGCTTATTGCCAGTCTGCTGCAACTCTCAATCTTCTCAGGGCATTTGCCACCGGAGGGTATGCTGCAATGCAGAGAGTTACACAGTGGAATCTTGACTTTGCACAGCACAGCGAGCAGGGAGATAGGTATGCAAAACTGAACTTTCCTTGGACACATTTGTTTGTAATTTCTTAAATTTATGAGTTTCATGAAAGAAGGACGTGAATCCCATTGGAGGACTTCCGTTTCTTTTCAATGTATATTTCAATAAATTTATGGATACACTTGTGGAAGTGGTCCTCTGGAGATTAAAGTTGAAGTTCATGAGCCATTTCACATATTTAACATGGCTGTCACTGGATTGTTCCGCAGGTACCAAGAACTTGCTAACCGGGTTGATGAGGCCTTGGGATTCATGGCTGCAGCAGGACTCACAGTGGATCATCCAATCATGACAACTACTGAATTTTGGACATCCCACGAGTGCTTGCATCTTCCCTACGAGCAATCTCTCACAAGGCTTGATTCAACTTCTGGCCTCTATTATGATTGCTCTGCTCACATGCTTTGGTGTGGAGAGCGTACTCGCCAGCTGGATGGTGCCCACGTGGAGTTCCTTAGAGGAATTTCCAACCCTATTGGCATCAAGGTACTTTGAATGCGAATTTCATGATGAAACTGTCTCTAACTTTATGATCTGTAGTTGCTGTTATTGTCTAACTTATATGTCCGTGAAAGTCCTTGATAATCATTATTTTTGTTCAGTTAATGACAATATGCTGACTGTTTAATGTTTTCATTTTGTAATGTTTTGGCAAAACATTTTTGCTGAGAACATGCAATCTCTTTGTGATGCTAGTGCTGATGAAATATTGTCATGCATGAGTATTTGTATATTGGAAATGAGAGGCTGAAAGTGCAAGTTGTGATGCAGGTGAGCAACAAAATGGATCCAAATGAGCTAGTTAAACTCATTGAAATCTTTAATTCTAATAACAAGCCAGGAAGGATTACAATCATTGTTAGAATGGGTGCTGAGAATATGAGAGTGAAGTTTCCCCACTTGATCAGAGCTGTTCGTAGGGCGGGACAAATCGTGACATGGGTCTGTGATCCAATGCATGGAAACACCATTAAGGCTCCTTGTGGACTGAAAACACGCCCCTTTGATGCTATTTTGGTATGACTTATCACACATTCTTACTATTATATCATCAAGTATTCAGTCACTTGTAGCATTTGATCACAATTTGTTTTGCATGTTAAGTGGAGTATAGTCTTCATCATGAGATAGTATGTGTGAGAAGAATCCACAAATTAAAATTACATAATGCAGAGTAATATTGTTTTCATGAGACATCATCTGAATTCTTCCTTCGCATGCCATATAAATTGATATTCACAGCACTTAAATATCATATCAATAGGTGCCCCCTTAGGATCCTGGTTATTGTAGCATTTGTTGCCCGCCCTCTTGCCTCACAATGTGACCCAGATATACTCTGGATTTTTAACGTTTATAATCATTTTCTTTTGCTCTGCCATCCCCCTTCTCCAACCCTTGAGATAATATTATTGTTGTTTGTAGGCTGAGGTGCGAGCATTCTTTGATGTCCATGAGCAAGAAGGAAGCCATCCTGGAGGAATTCACCTAGAGATGACTGGGCAGAATGTGACTGAGTGCATTGGAGGGTCTCGGACAGTAACATTTGACGATTTGAGCTCCCGCTATCACACGCATTGTGACCCAAGGCTCAATGCTTCTCAATCGCTTGAGCTTGCATTTATCATTGCCGAGCGACTTAGAAAAAGAAGGATAGGAACTCAACGTCTGTTTTCCTTGGGCCAGTAGGCAGCTTCGAAACCCTGTGCTAATATGTATGGTCAGTAGACTAAATTTATTTTGTGATCAATAAGTTTCCCATGGATCATCCATCAAACTTTGCTTCGTAGCCACTGCTTATTGCTGTTGCATTGGCATAGTGGTTTTGAACTATGAAAACAACTCGAAAAGTCACTTTTGCAAAGGAATTTCTTTATCATTTTCTCAAGCTGATCTTATCTGTGAAGGGGTTTTGTGTATGCAGTGTTTTTGAGTGGAAGCTGCATATTGCAAAAGCAAGGTGTACCGGATAAATTGGTTAATTTGTTTTAACATTTATATTAAAGTCTTATTTATGTATTCATGGACCTTTAATCAAGGAAAGAATATATATATATATATATATATATATTCTCTTTCCTTGAGATAGGTGGGTGCCTGTGGCTTTTCAAAATATCCCCTGCCTAGTTTTGTTACTTGGTTTTATTCATGGTTGTCTGACCTGGACCTAGCTTTCGGGGATTAACTTTGGAAAATAGCTTGGGTTACCGACTTGTGAATTATCACTCAATTTAGGTTAATTATTTTTATTAAAATGATTATATTTTGTCTTTTTTTCTAAAAAAAAAATTAAGATCGATCTAATGAGTTTTGGGCTAATCAAGTCATTAAAAACCATATCTAAATTTGAGTTCAACTTTGAGACATAAGTTTTTCTAGATTAAGTTTAACCATTATCGTTTTATATGGAAATTACTCTTAAAAAAAAGGATTTTATATGGAAATCATACTTAAAAAAAAGGGACTTCTTATATACTTCACCAAGGAATGACTATTCGAGTGAGAATAGTTTTATTTTTTTGCAACAAATGAGTTTGGGAACCTAAATAATTAGGTAAAGTGATGGAAGGAGAAATTGACAAACCTGGATTTATTTAATTTGAGGACTTAATTATAAAAAAATAAGAACTAAATTGAAATTAAAAAAAAAAACTGGAAATTCTTAAGCTAAATCTTATCTACCTAGACAATGTTGTCCTTATTTTGCTCATCTCATCACACCAACAACTCCTTCTTAGTTCTTTTAATAATGGTTGTCATGTTTGGTACACAAGTAGTTAGATTAAATATTGTGTAACCATAGACTACTTCAAAATAAGTAGCTTTTAAGAATGTATGGTAGTTAGTATTATACCATCATTCAACCACACTTAATCATTTGGACCATTATTTAGGGTTTTGTTAGTGATTTTGGATTTGCTTGTTTGAATAATGGTAGTAAGCCAAGAACATTTGTAATTGAACTCCATCTACTCTAAAGAGTCCCTTGTTGAAGCTACCAGTACAAGTAGTATCTTTATTAGTGATGGTGTTCTTTGGTAAGCCATGTAGTTTTATAATATTCTAAGCAAAAACCCATGCTACCTTGCAGACGTTGTAGGGATGTATTAGGGGTATAAAGCGAGCATACTTTGATAGTTTATCAACTACCACCAGGATCACATAATACTTATTAAAATTAGTCAGACCTTCAATGAAGTCTATTGAGATTCATGACCAGGGTTTTTCATGTATAGGTAGGGGTTGTAGTACTCTTGAAGGTTTGGTGTTTTTAGTCCCAGTCCTTTGACAAACCTCACGTTGTCTGATATATAATCTTTTATGCCAAATTTCATCCCCATAAAAAAAATCATTTTGCGCTCTCTTAAGGGTTTTTTCATACTCTGCATGGCCATCTGTAGGGCTATCATATATGTATTATATGGTGGTCTTTGATCCCTCGATCACCTCATTATCATAGCGTTAGATGAGCAAACAGAGAGAGAGAGAGAGTGAATAATTCTCTTAAAAAAAATTCAAAATTTTTGGGCAAACACAGTCTTCCTCTTTGATCAATTCTCTAACTGTTATCTTTTCCGAGTAGATGAGCAAACAGAGAGAGAGAGTGAACAATTCATCTCCTTCCTAGTACCAGCCTTACGGATTCAGGCGGCCATAGTAATACCGAAATGCCCCGTGTATAAGAGCTCTCGCTCAACGGATCACTATGTAGAGCGTCTTTCGAAGAGAGCGTATTACCAATCAAGGGCCTTTCGGCTATGTTTACTTTGTCATCAAGGGGCGGAGCGAAGTAACTAGGCGGAGATGTAGATCTATTACATTTTCTATGTTCTTGGACTTGAAGACAAATGCTACAAAACTAGATATGGACTTCAACATATTTCTCTTGTCCCAACAACAACAAAAATTGTTCAAACATGAATGCCTTCGAATTCATCCCTTCTGACCATTTAACATTCAATCGTTTCATTAAGCCTTGAGAGTTCATTCGCAAACCATGTCATCGACTTGTTTTTCTTGGAACTTTTCGAACATGTTCTCCCACGAGTAGAAATATAGCACATGCTTAAATTGAAGCCAGAGTAAAATTTAAACTCAACAAAACAAGCTAAATCCCAAAGTGTTTGTATTGATTCCACAAATGAACTCCCATGTAAAAGATTTGACCCCGTATCAATTCAAATCAAACATACGATTGTCAAAGATGCTTACGAAATAAAATCTTTTTGAAATGTTTGAGGAAACCAATTTGATGATCGAGTCATTTATGAATTTTTTAAATTTCTTGAAAATTCTTAAATCTTTGGGAGAAAGAAAAGTTTTTGTATCTCCAAGACATTTTAAATACATCTCAAGGGTTTAGCAATTTCGAGAATTTCTTATCTCTTAAAGTCTTTCAAAATCTTAGTTTAAAAAAAATAGTTCTTTATTTCTTACACACCCTGAAAATATTTTAATGAAAAATTCTGTGTCAATTTTTTGTAATTCACGAAATCTTATGCATATATAAGGTAAAAATTTTAACTGCAGACTTGTTGGCTTGGGCATACCAATGGATTTAAATTCAGGAATCTTTTATGTCATAAAGAGATGGTAGTCACACATGATAATATGAAAAAAGAAATCTGAAAATCTTGGATGATCATCCACCAGATACGAACTCCTTCGTCCGATGGAAATCCATCTTAGTAGTAAGGCATGTATCGCATTGACCTTCTGAATCTAGGCACCTTCCTGCCACCATTTAGAAGGTGAAATAAGGAAAAAGTATGAAAGAAAAGGCTATCATAGCAACAAACACAGGAATGAGAGTATGAAGAAACACACCCATATCCATAAGGAGAGTAGAAATAAGGGGGCGCATATGGCCTCCTGAACCGGTAACCCATGTAGGGATTGATTCGTCTAGGTCGATACTGCTTCATTCCAGGAACGTTGGTCCTTTTGGGTGAAACCTGAAACACGGATTAATTATCAACCAACAAAAACCACAAAATAGAACCAACATGATATCAACAGCAGCAATCACAAATTTAATCTCCCATTCATGGTGTGTAGTTAGAATTCATGTCCAGCTCCATATCAATGAACCAAGCTTTAAATTTTATTTTTATAGAAGAATAATGGCTTACCTTCAATTGACGGCCATGTAGTTCAGATTCATTGAGAGCTAGAGCCTCTTGAACAGCTTCTACTTCAAGGAATTCCACATAAGCGAAACCCTTTGGCTGGCCAAACTTATCTGTCAGAATAGTAACCCTGTTTACTGTACCACAGGACTGAAAATGCTGCTGCACTTCTTCAGGTGTGCATGCATAATCAACCTGCAATCGCAAATTTCACCGTTATGTTTCATTGTCAAATTGAGCTCAAATAGAAACAATAACTGTGGCTAATTTTTTTTCCAGAAGATGTTATTTCAATTCTAACAGCTAGATACAACCATGCATTTTGGAGTGTTCTTTATGCAATACAGATAATCAATCAAGCGATCACAAAGCAGGGCAAATTGATGCCAAAAAAGAAAAGAAAAGAAAAACATCAAATGGACTCTTCCTATTCCTTTTATTTTTTCTATAGCATTCATTAACTACAATTTACCAATCCTATCAATGGCACATCAAGTTCGCCACATGCCAAAGTACCTCCTAAAACATTATATTCACGCTTTCCAGCCATTATATTTTTACTTGACAAGATCATTTTAAGTCAAAATATCAATTTCCATAGTGCATACTAGTATAACAACAATAGACCAGCTTTGCTGAAAAAGCTTGCCAATGTCCAGCAGTTGAGCCACCGGTTCAGTATTAAAAACCCTTCTCATCACTGCATCCATAGAGTCATAATAAATCATATTTCACCATCCCAACATCAACCTTCTAATGACACAACAAAACCATCCTACTAACCATCCTGTTTTTCCAATGAAGAGCTTGAAAAAGTTTTTCCAGATGCCAGCTTCTAATTTGACTTCTTCCTAGCACCATCAACAATATTGATCTTTTATTTTATTTTTTTCAAACAGTAACCAAACATTCTTGTGTTTACTGCGAATATATAATCTCAGCTCTATTAGATCAGGCGTTAATCCAAAAGTATTTTACACTCATCCTTCTTTCATGTATGATCCTCCAGTGGATTTTTACACAGGTAGTTTCTTTCCTCACGTTTTTCACATGACCTTCAAGTGTTACATTGCTATTGTTCCTTGTCCAACTAGAAGCATGACAGTAAACAAAGGATCAAAATTAAAGTGCTATGAAATTTCAAAAGAGTTGAAAACCCTGAATGTTTGTTAGGACCGAAATAGCCTGAGCAGCTTACATAAGTAAGACTCTGATGCACCAGGTTGTGCACAGATGATTATATAAAGAGATAGGCCAAGTATATCCATGAACCAAGCCCATTAAAAATGATCATCATTCCAAGATGACAAGAAATATGTGTTTGTGTGCGTGTAGAGCAAATGATGGCTTCAAGTAAACGAAGATAGTTAAAATATATGAAATTTTGAAACTCAATCATCGAAGCAGATTAACAGAGACTCATAAAACAACATTAAGAAATAGCTTCAGTCATAATGGAAAAAATAGAAAACAAGCATAAGATATATTAATGAACGTATAGAAAAAACATGTCTGGTATTTTTGGTGCTTAAACTCCTGATAGTGCACCTAAATGACTGGTTAATATATTTAAATCTCTTTAATTTTGTTAAATCTGAAAGAAGGGTGGTGTAAGAGGAAAAATATCAACTAGAACAAGAGATTTTACAATTTGTCCAATCTAGATTGTCCAGAGTGATTAAGCAACTGATCAGTGTATTTCAAACTAAGATTGTGAAGTTTCTTTCCTCAAAGCAAATAAAAATAAAGATGCACAAGCAGTCAGTAATGTACTGAGTTGGGCTTCATTCAAAAGAAACATCAGATCTAAGATGCATCTTAAATAAACCATCAAATGACCAAATCAAAATAAGCTAATAGCATTCTTGACAAAAAGAGAAAATCGAGCAATGAGCAAACAGTCTTCAAAGAACTCATAGCAAGTTAACCTGGGAAGGAAAGAGCACATATTTGTCAAATATTTCCAACACTTTAGATAAACTAACATGAAAAAAAGTTAGTAATTCTGACCACAAAAAGCAGCAATATACACCCTTGTCCCATCTGCCACATGATCACACATTTCGGAAGAACCAAAGCCCATCATCAGCAGGGTCGAGGTTCTGCAACTTAGATTGCACATCCCAACTTGCCCATGCTCCTCAAAAGCAACAACTTTCTCCTCAAATATCATGGTTGAAGCATCACTATTCACATCCTACACGCATCTGTTCCAGCGACCTCCAATGAGCCTTTTGCCAAATTCCTTCACTCCATTTCTTTCTTTCAAATAGATTTCATTCATACACCACCTTTATTTATGCTTTTTCTTTTTTTGCATTTTTATTTCATGTTTCACTTTTTCCTCCATCTTTCTTTCTTCATTTCTCTTCTTTCTTTCTTCTTTCTCATCTTTTTTCTTCTTCTTCTTCTTCTTCTTCTTCTTCTTCTTCTTCTTTTTTCTGTTTGTTCTTTTTGGCAAGCATCCCCCCCTCAAATGTTTCTTTTATTCCTTTTTTTTTTTGTCAAGTAAATTTGAACATAATTTCCTCAATTTACAGATTATTCTGTTTTTTCTCTGTTTTCTTTCAAATTCAAAACTGATACTTTAATCTCTTGTAAAACTATCCTATTTGACATAAAAATGACCTTGGCCCACCCTCAAAATATATTGTTACTATCCAGCAATACATACAGAGAACTTGGAGAGTAAGAAGACCCCTGCGATCATAGTGAGACATAAAGTCAAACCATGACTCTGAATTACAATTATCCAAAAGTGAACCGAAAACAATGAAACTAACATTAACACATTTTTTTAACTACTAAAATTAATGTCACTTGGCAGAGCCTGAAGCCCAAAACCACTAGTGGTTGCAAAAGGGCTATATAATTAGAAGTGTATTCATCTACATAGTTTATTTATCTCTTATGGAAATAGATTAAACCCTTAATGAGATGTTTTGGACAACTATTGGAAATTGTGCCATGTCATTAATATATCCATATAATATCTTCTTTCTTTCTTATATGTACACGCATACACATATAAACAGTATGCATAGAATGGTTCAAGCATTCTACTAAAGGCAGAAGGTCAAGGGTACAAGACATTATATTTCTCACATTGCCAACAAACACAGAACGAGAATCTGCTTCCTCCCTGTTTGCTTGATTAGCAGCTGCAGTAGCTGGATCTGTGGGAAAATGAAGCCATGCAAATACATACTATGAGCTCAAGTTTCAAGAAAAGAAAAACAGAGAGAGAAATTAAGAGACCAGCTGGGGATATGAAGAAAAATAAAATATGAATAGCACCTCTGACAAGAACCACTCAAACAGTAAACTACAAGTACAACAATGCTAAATGATATAATACTTATATGCTATAAAATAAACGCAAAAAAGAAAAACAGATGTAGAGACTTCAATGTGTTGAAATCCTCGAATCACATGATACACTTTGGTCATACATAACAGAAACAACAAAGAGATGTCTACTGGTCAAAAACCATGTTGCAAAGAAATGTATAATAAATCTCAGTGCAAAAGAGTCAGGACATCTCACAGAAACTGGGCGCGGAATTTTTTTTTATTACTTTATAAACAGAACTCCCCATCCCAGAATATAGTTGGGAAGAGTATTTCTAGAAACAATTTCTGTAAAGCACAACTAAATAGCACCCCAAATCTCAGATTAGCACAATGTTGTCTGCCAAAATTTCCAAACCACTTAGAAAAGTAAGCTTCACAAAAACTACAGAAGTACAAAGTCCTACTCGCTGATTTCATCATCCAAAAATCCCGAATTTCCAGCTACTCTTCTTTCTATTAAAAATGTAAAATCACAATGTAGCAAAAACTGCCTTTTAATCTTATCAGAATATTCTCTTACAAGTTTTCCTTAAACATCACCATTTAAACAAACAAATAACCTTAAAATATCCCCGGTAACCCAATTCCAAGACAACAAATTCCTAGATAACCAGATGTTTAAATTACACCCCAAAATATTTAAGAACAGCAGCAGACCAAATCCAGAACACCTGAAAATTTATTTAAGAAATAGATATGCATCACAGCGTATGTGCTAACAGATCTATATTCCTCCGACACACAAAAATTAAAGAAATAAAAATCAGTAACAGAATTAGTTTTTTTATTAAAGAAAGAGGAAAAGTAAAATAAACCTTGAACAGCGCCCATTTCCTTCTCAACTTTAGCTTGCATCTCACGAAGAGCAGCCGCTTCCTCTTCCATCTCCTTCAATCTCTTCTTCATCTCATCCAACTCCTTCACCAATACAATATCATCCAAAAAACTAAAAATCAGTTACCGATTTCTCAATATTTAAATAACCGAAGGTCGAATTTAAATTTCTAGGGCTTCGGTTAACTATATAATTAAAAACTGAAATTGAATGGAAAAAAAGTTGAAGGACCTTGACGGCATCGTCATCGGCGGCGGACATGTCAACGTCGGCGTTGTGAGGATCCATATCCCCTTCCACATCAGGAATCTCTCCACCGTAAACCTCATGTTCTTCTTCCTCCATCTCTTCTTGTTTTTTTTTCCTTCTTTTGTTTCTAGAAACTGGTGGCGTCTCTCTTTTCGGAGCTGGATATTCGGGTTTTTCTACTATCGGTGGAGCCGTGGAGTTACATGGGACGTGGAAAATAGATGTTGTTTACATGCTGTCGTTTGCTGATACTGACATTAAGCAGATGACAGATCGTTTATCTTTAATTATAACGTTTTTAATTAATCCCTAATGCATCGCCTAATTTTCAATTTTCATCATAAAAAACAAAAACAGCAAGCAAACTTTAATCCCATCATAATTCTTATTTGTTCAAATTAGTGTTTGTTAGTCGCGTTTGGTTGTCAATACAGAGGTGTTTGATTTTAAAAAATAAAGAAAAATACATTAAATAAATTATTTTTCAATAATTTTGAAATGATTTTTTGCATTTTATATTTTTATATCATACAGAAAATAAATAGATACATATTTTTTTTATTATCCTCGAGAGAATGTCAATCTATCTTAACTTAATTTAGAGCTTGTTTGATATTATGGTTACGATTATTTTTTAAAATATTTTTTTTTAGAAAATTCATCGAAATAATATTTTTATTTTTTAAAATTTAATTTTAATATCAATACATCAAAATAATCTGAAAACACAAAAAAAAATTAATTTAAAGTAATAAAAAAAAATTAAAATACAAAAATAAACTTGCTATAAGTTTCTCTATCATTTTATGTTCAATATGAAATGGTTGGAAGAAATGATACTATAAAGATACTATAATCCTCTGGAATTAAAAAAAAAAAAAGGGTGCAAGAAATGATCAACAACTAACAGGTTACAGGTTTTTTCAAAGGACAACAAACTAAGCTTCTTGCAGCCGCTAATTAAAACTAATATTTAACAATCAATATTTGCATAAACTATTATCTGCAATTCCCCAGCTACACAGTTTAACTTGGTAAGAAGATAAAATTAAAAAAGATACTATAAAGTAGCAAGACATATTAAGCACGAGCTTCATCGGAAAGTGAGGAAGAGGGATTCTCTAGACATGTTTTGATTGTCTTGGAGCACCAGCAAAAGCAGCTCTGATGATTGGTTTAACCTTTTCAACAAGTTTTATGATTCCCAAAAACATGAGACGGTAAAGAATCACCATTCCTAAGAGGATAGCGATATCAATCCACTTAGAATAACCCATCTCTACTTGCCATGTGTTTTTCAGAATTTCTTCGCCAGTAATGGTAGGTGGCCCTCCGGCTAGATTATTAGGGAATGTCAATCCTTGGAATTCATTCTTGTAGAACCCTTGGTTTGCATATTTGTGGAATGCAATGTAGTACATCGGATATCTCCAGAAAGGCTTAGGAAGATCATCTGGCAACCGAAAAAATCCTCCGTTTAACATCATAACACCTTGAATTCCTGCACCTGTTATAATACCCATCAAGAAATCTGGCACGATACTTGCAACGATCATCATTAAGCTTTCAACCAGCATCATGCACACGAAGAGTATCAATGCGAAGCAGACAAAGTGTTCCAAGCTCTTTTGAAGGCCAACTAGGTAATAGGCCATTGCTCCAGGGATTAAAGATATCATGAGCAGGTAAGGAATGGAAGACAATGTGTTTCCAACAACATATGCACCAACACCATAGTGCCCATTTAATCTTTCTCGTCCGAAAATCTGATGTGGATAAAGCAAAATCAGTCTCATTACTGTTCATAACTGTAGCGTGTTATCTGTTGCAAAGCATTAGAAATATTTTAGCAAGGAAAAACCTACCTTCATGTCCTCTACGAAAGAGGGGAATCCACCAATTGCCATGAAAGTCAAGAATGCAGCAACAAACATGAGCATTGAGCCTCTAGCCTGAGAATTCACAAGTAATAATGTCAAGGCAGTTTTCAGTAGCACCAATGCTGCGGAAAGTTTTTACTCCCAGATGCAATAATTTACCTGTATTGACCCAAAAGTTAAGCCAATATCATAGAAGATTGTCCCTACACATAGGCACAATGCTATGTAGATTGCAAGGCGAAGCCAGTAATAGCCTAGATCGCGGTACATGTTGACGAAAGATCTCCTTGTAAGAACAAGGCACTGAGTGATGAAGCTTGCCTGGCTTCCTTTCTTCTCTAGAATTCCTCCTTTCTTCAAAAATAATAAGTTGACAAGGTTAAACTCTCTAATATCTACTTTGTAACTTAAATAGCGTTTCAACTATTTAAGACAATTCTGTTTACCTGCTCGCATATGGAAGCTACTCGCTGGCGAACTTGCAGGAAAATCTCTGATGATTTGTAGGACTTGACAAGAATATTGATGGCTTCCTCTGTGCTGCCACCATGCCCTTGTTCAATGTCCTGGTCAAATAAGTAATAAGTCTTCAAAGGACAGGCAATCATCTCTCAAGAGAAAGGGTTTGTCGTGAGAAAATATTTACCATATCAAAATCCGCGTTTATGGTTCTAAGGTAGTGATCTGATGGGTTTCTCAAAGGAGCGCATGGAAAGCCATTTGAAGAAAAGAACTGCAGCAAAAAGAAAGAAGATTTGGATAACTCATCAACTGCTCAATATAAATGAATCATGTCAACAAAATTTAAACTAGTTTTTAAAATTCAAATAGAGGAACTCAAAAACTGATAAGACAAAAGTGATGACAGTACCTGTTCTGCCATTGAAACAGGACCAAAATAGACGGTTCTTCCAGAAGAAAGAAGGCAGAGGTTGTGGAAGAGCTCAAAAACCTCACTACTTGGCTGATGAATTGATGCAACAATTGTCCTTCCTTCTTGGCGAGCAAGCTTAACGATATGGTTCATGACATGGTAAGATGCTGCACTATCCAGTCCACTAGTAGGCTCATCAAGGAAGAGCAGCTTGGGCTGGGTCAAGATTTCGATGCAAATACTAACTCTCCTCTTCTGTCCTCCGCTAATGCCCTTCACGCTCCACCCTCCTATTCTGGTGTCAGCAGAGCCTTGTAAGCCCATCTCTCTTATTGTTATCTCAGCTCTTTCCTTCTTCTCAGATGTTGACATGGAGTCTGGAAGTTGGAGCTGTGCTGAGTAGTAGACAGCTTCCCTCACAGTTAATGTTGTCATTAGAGTATCATCTTGAGTAACGTAGGCCTAGGAGGATGATACGGTTATTGGTTATCAGTGTGCTAAGACCAAATTTAAAGAGGCAAAACAGAGAAGTTGGTTCCGAGGAAAGTGCAGCCTTACAGCTCCTAAGAAGAGAGCACATTAGAAGGACATGTTATTGGTTGACTCAATAGCACTCTAGCTTTCCTTGTTTTTTCATTATAGAGAAACTAAGGTGAAATAAGCCTCCATGATGCACAGAAATCAGGTCTGGATAAATAAAATCACTTGATGACTCTTACTTGCATGATTTGTCAGAATATGACTACAGGATATAGTCAAGTACAAACAAGTTTAATTTCATTTGAGGCTTCTTGGACCATATTGGTAGGAAGTATATATATAACTATGGAAAACATTTCAGCTAAGATTAAATTAACAAATGCATGAGATGTTTTTCGTTGTCAAGTATTTCTTACCGAAGTTCCAAATGCAAGTGTCTCCTTTCGACCATTGATTAGGATCTCTCCAGTTTGCTGTGTGTTTGAACTTAATCTTCCTGCAATTTTTCTTCATCAGTAGCTTTCAAGCATAATTAAAAAGACATTTTCTTTTCACTTATAATCTACCATTATGTAGCTTACAAGCTGCATAATAGAGGTCAATGAAGTAAAAAAAATACAACTACTCATACTGAAAAGGGTAATTTTAATGAAACAAACACCTTCCCAATTTTAGAGTTCAAAACTTCTTTCTTCATACTGAACAGGCCAACAAATAAACAACTTCGGTTCTGCTAAGTGGTAGGCCTGAATTGCAGAACAAGTCCTAACTAGAAGTTTGATGGTAGATGGAAAAATACCTGCCAGAGCATCTAGAAGAGTTGTCTTGCCGCTTCCCGAAGGACCCATAATAGCCAAAACCTCCCCTGGCTGAGCATAACCGGTTAGACCGTGCAGGATTGGTCGGCCCCCGTTTTTCCCATCAGGCACTGTAACCCACAGATCAATCCATGTCATGAGAAGGCCATTTCTGTTTCCCTTTGATGTCAAGCCTTCACCATCATAGTTCTTGCCTCCCTTTGGTAACGTCCCGAGTGGCTCCATCTCTGTCATCATAGATGATGCTTCATAGGTGCCTGAATAAGGAGGTGGATCAGGACCTGCTGTGGTGCCAGGGCTAAATGGGAACGTGTTGTCTACCGTTGTAGGCTTGCCATCTTCCTCAGAGATTATGCTTTGCAACTCCAAGTCATCTACACCTGCTTCTCTTTTCGATGGAACAACGTTAGCTTTTGTTTCAGGCTCTTTTAGAAGTGATCTAGTGGGGCTTGGACTTGGAGTCCATCTAGGCACATTAACTGCAGAATCCATTTGCTCAATTAGCAAAACCTGTAGAAGTCGCCAGGAAGGAGTTTGTATTTGATCAATTACAACGGTACCGGTGATTAATGAATAAACAGCTTCTCTAATTTATAGGCTTAGATTTTGTCAAAATACTCTATTCAAATCAACCAGAGCGTGCCGAAGTAAATGTGTGATCGGTAAAATTAGTGTAGAATGATTCTTGAAGTGTTTTTTTTTTTTGGCTTGAATATGAATTTTTTTAGATTTTTTATTTTTGATATAAACATATTAAAATCATCAATAAAAACACAGTTCAAACGCATAAACAAAGGTCCACAGGAAAAGCAATCTCTTTCGAGTTTTCGCTATTCCATTTTGGCTGCTGTACACACTTGTTCAATGAACGCCAACGGGCTTCTTATCGATCCATCTTAAAGGGACCAATTTTTGTCCCGCAATTTGCATGTTCATGGAAGCCAGCCTACGTGTGTCCTGGAGGATGAATATGGGACCAATTTGCATGTTCATGGCTGCTGTATACACCTTAATTTGGGAATTCAAACCTGATTAGCTATCGGTTGCAATTTTTTTATTCATGGCATCACATGTATTTTCATGTGCTGCATTTTTTATTGCCTACCTACGCGTGTCCTGGAGGATGAATTTGGACAAAGTACATAAAAAGAAACAATTATTCATTGCAGAATACAATTTTATAATAATATATCATATAAAAAATAATCAGAAAATACCATGTTGTTAAAACAATACAAAACTCTTGGTATCTGGTAGAACGCGTTGATGATGATGTTCTCATTCGTTGAAAAGACGGGTGCTGCGCTTTCTGCTAATATACATGGGGATCTGACGATGAATTTATTCACAGCACAGTACAGTACAAAGAATCTGTTTTAGGAGATGTTGTTTGTTTATGCTGAATTATTTATTAATTTAATATTTAGAACATGGGGCCCAGTTGCTGAGTTGGATTTGATTGGATGTGTTTAAAACTATGTAATGGACGATTACAAAGTGCGCATGTCTGTTCATGACTTTCAGTCATTCAACGACATCTAAAGTTTTTAGCTTTATTTGGTAAGATAGATTCTTAAGAACAGGGATGTATTATCTTTTAAATGTTTTTTTTATATAAAATATATTAAAATAAGTTTTTATTTTTAAAAAGTTATTTTTGATATAAATACATCAAAATAATTTAAAAAATTAATTTTAATTAAAAAATTTTAATATTTTAAAAAACACCGTTTAAAATACAATTACAAGCAGCCCTTGTATAGCGATCGGGCATGAGATGACGACATGGAGAAAGGAATAAAAGAGTCATTTTGGTGACTTCAGTTTCCAACAAAATTCCTTTTCTTTGGGGTGGCATCAGTTTTCAACAAATTTCGGATTTAGAAAGATCTCTAAAATATATAAAAATATTCTTTTTCTTTTTCTTTTTCTTCTTTTGAGTGCTAAATACGTTTGAGATACGTATTTTGTATAATATATATCATGTATCAATTAAATTTATTAATTATTCGTTTATTTTTAAGCTTTTATCTTTATTATTGGACAGATGGCCTTCGGGCTCTTCTAATACTAAAAATTCAAATAAGGATAGTTGTACAATTTCATCTAATAATATTTTTTTATTTCCAAAGCATAAATTCGCTTTCCATATCCTCTCTAGAGAGAGGGAGATATTAGGAGAGAGGACATTAACATCAAAATTCTTGTTTTTGAAAATCAGAAAATATTATTTGATGAAATTAAAAATCTATCCCTATTTAAATTTTTAGTATTAAAGATCTCGAAGGGCATTTTATATATAAAAAAAGGAAAAAATGTTATCCTCTCTAAAGAAAGGTTAGCAACCATACATATATTTTTCTGGGCATTCTATCATACGAGTCTCTTTCTTTATTTTGTTTGAATTTAGAGGTTATGAAATTGCATAGCACAAAATATCTTACTACAGCCAAATTATATAATTTTCTAAACTTTTAATCAATATCCATAAAACTATTTTTTATATAAACCTAGATTTAACGGGCTCAAAAACCCCTAAAAAAAAATCTCTTTTAAATTCAGCTAAGAGAATGACTCACTATATTTATATTAATATTAATATTTGTGTAAGTGATAGTGTGTGAAAGTCTTATAAAAACTCATCATATTTCATTAATATTAATATACATGACATGAATTTTTTTTTTCATTAAAACTATTAGAACAATATTACGTTTTAGACACTTTTTTTTTATATAAAGAGACTTATATGTTATAAATAAACCATGAATCATTCAACAAAAAGGGGTTTGGAATCTCCATTCTTACTGCATATTTATTTTTAGAGTATCTCTCTGTAGTGTTATTTTATTTTTAAAAAAAATCATTGGTTTAATCATCGGAGAATCTTTATATTTATCAAAGAGAATGTTTTGTAAGTATTAAACACCCGCCATCAGTCATTTTAGCCGGTAAAAATAAATGAGATTGTAAAAAATAAAAAATTAATTAATTATCCAAGACATAAATATTACCCTAAGCTAAGAATATAGCGTTACAACATGTCTGTTCCCTCCCTTATTTTTATCATTTTGAATCTTAAAATACGTGTCTAAGAAGATTTATTCTTAAATACATTACAGTAGGTTTATGTACAAGGAGATCCAGTCTTTATTAAGACGGCAGGCAGGTCATTTGAGGATGTTTTTTACTAAAAAAGTAAGAATCAAAGAAGAATTCTCTACTATTTAAACAAATACAACTTCTTAATACAAAATTAAGTGTAATTTGATTAATAATAAAGCATGGATGCTGTAAATGAGAAACGCCTGGTTTTCTATGAAATAAATACATAAATATTTTATCTGGGTGTAGATTTCTCTAAAATTATCGGGCCTTCGAGGAAGGCAGCTGACGTCCATTTCCATTTCCAAAAGCTCTCACGCCACCCATCACAACTTGCCTTTATATAGGGTAAAGATTTACAGATACGATAAATAAAAAGAATAAAGAAAGATCTACAGGTACATCAATCACCATTATTGTACCCATTAATACGATGCCGCGTTCCCTTCCCATGCATTCTAGCAGCTGCTAGCCTGCCACTTGAACACGCCTTTAGTTTCCAGCGAATATCTCTATCTATTGATGTGAAAGATATGTATATATTTATCGATGCTTTGCAATCAAATTTCTTGCCTTTGATTCATAAAGGAGTGTACAATCCAAGGCAAAAGTCAATTGATATTAACATATCTTTATTGATGCGTCGCAAATCACATCTACAGCCATGGAGTTGAACTTTTATACGTTAATAATATTTTTTTATTTTTTAAAAATTATTTTTAACATCAACCTATTAAAATAATTTAAAATATATTAAATATATTAAATTTAAAAAAAATTTAAATTTTTTAAGAATGGACGTATTCTTCATCCATGGCATGGCAAAAATTAATAATTACCCCTTCAAGTGTTGATGGCTACTTTTCTGAATTAATGGGGCCCGTCATTTTGCCGGCAACTTGCTAGTGAAGAATTAAAATAGAAAGGCAAATATTATCAAAAACCTTCTAGATATTGATACAGACACATAAGTTATAAACTAGATATTATCAAATATTGATACAGACACTTGCTAGTGAAGAAATCTCCATGCTTTTAAAACTTACAAGTAAACTAGATATAAAGATGGCGACTAGAGTTATTGTTTTTATTATTATATAATAATAAAAATAATAATTTCAGACCACGGTGAATTTATGATAAAATCAGAATAGTATATAAAGTCAACATCTCAATTAATATATAAAAAATTTATGACCATACAAAGCGTAGCGTTGAGGGGAGTTCTAGATCTGGTCACCCACCTAACTCGGCATGTGCAACATTTATAACATGTTCACGAAATAAAGTTGACATTGGCATTATTTAGCATATGACTTCTTATTTTTATTTTATTTTTCCAGATAAATGAATTAAAAAACAGAGAGAATCCTGCTGTGATTTGAAGTGAAACTCTCCATTAATTAAAAGAGAAGGAAATACGTGCGTAAAAATACATAGAGAAGATCTGTTTGGAAAGCATAAGATCATGTAATCTGTCCTCATCTTGCAATGAAATCATTTAGGAATCATCTCATATCTGTTTTTTCTTCGTCAAGAGCATATAATGTTATATTTATTTTATCAATATTCTCAGACAAATACATCTCAGTGTCTCGTGACAGCCGATCGATCCCTAGGATTCTTCTCATTTTTTCTTTACGCTTAACCTCATGTGAACTCCAAGTTGCCCAGCCAATTAAGATAAATAACATGGGTGCTTTATATAAAATACAAGTATTTTTTGTCTGGACCTACAAGTTAGGCTTCCCATGCCCAGACGCATTATTTTTATAGGCAGAAGATAAAAGGATAATATAACAGGGCGATAGTTTCCTTCTAAGTACACTGCAGTATAATACATAAATAAAATAATAGACAATTAAGGAATTTAATTTCTCTGAAACATATGAATTCAACAATCAGTTTTAATGGCACACGACATGTGGCTGGTTTAGTATAAAATATATAAGACTCGCTCACAGCCGTCTGGAGCATATGGGTAATTTAGGTAATGGTTGAAGGCCCTCATTTAATAAAAAAAAAATCAAGAATAAATAAGGTATATTTGTTAATTGTACTTTATAAAATAAAAATTATATTCACTTCACAAAAGACTCAAAATAAAAATGAAAATTACTCAAGATCATGTGTGTGTGTGTGTGTGTGTGTGTATGAAATGTATGCATAAATTCTATTTTTATTGCATTATGACTAATGGAAATCCAAGAATATGATCTATATGGATTTTTGAATTCTACTAAATAAGCGGCTTGTGTTACACTGTAGGTTAAATTAATTGTTTTTTCCAACGCTAAAAAAGGAATGTTCAAGCAACGATATTTCAAAACAACCCTGGTTAAATTAACTAAAACATGACCTGTGATATGAGACCGAAATAATCCTAAAATACAAATAAAAGAAAATTGTAAAGTTCAAGGCCTAATAATCTAATGTAAAAAATAAACAAAAAACTTCAAAAAATACAACGTCAAAAAAGAAAACCCGAGTTAGCCCGGGGTAACTTGATAAACCAACAATCTGCGATATGAGATCAGTATAATTTTTTTTTTTGAAAGAATGACCCAGTAAAGAAGCCAAAATTCAGTAAAAAAACCCTTAAAATACCTTGTGCCAGTTCGAGTTAACTTTACCAACATGCTCTCATAATAAACAAACAGTAAGAAAAGTAAAAAAATGACAAATCTCAAGGGCAAATAATTTAATACAAAATAATAAAATTGAAAAAAAATGGTCATAAAAAAATTAAGGAAAATAATTGGCGTGTTGACCCGAGTTACCCGATTCACAGGTTTAACAGGTTTACCCATCAAACCTGATATGTTTGTTTTTTAGTGTTTGATCTTTTATTTTTTCTAATTGTTTTTTTCTAATTTTATTTTTCTTCAATATTGGATTGATTGAGAAATATAATTCATGGTTTATTTTTTTCTACTTTTTATAGGGTTATTACAATCTCAAATAAATATTTTTTTAGGGTTGGTGCTTAATTTTGCAAGTATCTAATTTTATCATAAAATTAAATAAATTTTTTTTACAAAAACAATAAAGTTATTAAACTCGATGAAATTCATGACCTAGGTTGCATGGTGACTGAGGTCGATTAAACATGACATCGTTTGAATATTAAAAAATTATCATTTTAAAGTTTTTTAAAAAGTTATATCTTGTTTTTACTGGTCATTTAAGTTGTTTTTTAACTTATTAAATTAAATTATACATTCGGTTTAATTTGAAACTTGAATTAGATAAAAAAAATCAATCAAATAACTTGATTAGATTTAATAAAACTGTAAAAAGAAGTCTTCATGCTCTTAATATTGTTTTAAATTTAGAAAAAGAATAATCTCAAAAGAATGTATTAGTTTATTACAATTTCAGTAGCAGGCGGCCAAAGCAAAATCCAAATCCAAATCCAGAGTCTTATGTGAAATTCTGTCTTACATACATAATGAATTCCTCCAAGCACACAAAATATAAGAAAGCCCATCACAAGAAGATTCTCCATCGGAATGCAAAATAATCTTCATCAGAACCCACAGTTGAGGGGTGATTTAACACATATGGAAGGCAAAAAAACGCAGAAGTATAACAGCATCGTCTCTCTTTCTTTAAGAAGGAAAGCTCAGAGCACCTTTTTCAGACCACTGAGCTGTCAAAATGCAATAAACCGATGGCGTTTCAAGCTACGGAAGAGATACCGATACCCTCTCACTTGAACCCCATCTTTAATTTATCGTCGTCTTTTCTCAGAAACTGCGAAGGTATAACCTCGGCTGATTGTTTAATGTTGCGGTAGTTTTTGTAATTATAATTTGAAAAAAATTATTTAATAAAAAATATTTTTAGAAGAGTTTTGTTTGATATTTATATATGTTTGGTTAAAACTATGATTGAATTTGAGATTGAACAAAAAATAGTTTAATATATTTAGTTCAAATTGAGGTTATAAAATAATTAATATATATATATTAATATTGATGGTTTTGAATTAAATATTGTAGATTTAACTATTGCTATTACATCATGAAATAAATAATACTTTATATAAAATATTTTTTATTATTTAATTAAACCATATATAATTTCATCACGTATGAAATACATCCGATAAGGACTACAGTTTCCTTGGTTTTTTAAGCGCGCAACAACTTCAGGAAAAATATAATCAGGAACAAAATTGAGATTGCGATTAAATTCTGCAAATGTTATGTCATCAATAAAACACAATTAAAAATAAAATTTATTTTTTTATTGGATCGGATTCGGTTCAATGTATTTAGCTTTGGACTGGACCCGGTCCGGCCGAAATTATGCATCACTGTTCACGTGAACAGTGGAGTTAAACTTCACTGTGGAGGTGTTCAGTGGAGAGTTTCACTCTCCACTACACGCGTCCGCATGTTTGTGGAAAACAGTTGGTAGCTGCTTTCCACATACCTGTATTTTTTTTAAATATATATGAGTTTCACAGGTTATGCCTGTGTTTAGCTTCAAACATGAACACAACCTCCTAAACACTCTTGGATCAAAACCCATCAATTGCACCTTACACAATATTGTTTATTCGATATTTATCAGATAAAAAAAAATATTGAATGTCTTCGTATGAAAAAATTTTATGTGGTATATTAAAGATGTATTTTAAAATACACACGTTGATTAATCAACCTCTTAAACCTTATATATATATATATATATATATTATTTAAAAAATGATTTCTTTCATTGAAAACACATAAAAATACTATAAAAAATATAAGTATAAAAACAGTAATGTAAAATATTATATAGCTCTTTTTAGTAAATAGAAACAATAAATAATTTAGTAAGGATCCATACAAATTGACATCTAACATCCTTAAAATGAAATAATTAAGGTTAGTCAGTTTTAAAATATTCAAGGTTGTTTTTATTTTTCATGTAAAACAACTTTTTTAATCTAAAAAATCACCACTTCTCATGCTTTTTAAAATAGAAATAATATACCTTTAAATTACTTTTATAAAAATCAACTTCCATTCTGAAAAATAAAACAACTAATTTTTAAAATTCTAACTAAATACTTTTTTAATAAATTATTTTGTTTTAAAAGTTAGGAAAACACGAGCCAAACAGGTGAAACCCATCAAAATCATACCACCGTTTCTCTTACAAATAGATGGATCAGATTTCTTGATTGCACCAATATAAATTTGCTATGCGTTACACCAGATTATCAAACTCTGATCATCTTTTTAGCTCGTTTGCCTTCAGTATAGCAACAGTAGCAAGCAAAGCATCCACTCCTACTAAGATCTAGTAGCTATATAGCACAGCACGCATGACCCTCTCCTTTAGAAGAAGCAAAGGAAACCCATTTGGAGAGAGTTGAGGGGATGAGAAAATGGCTAGTGGGGGTGGATATGGAGATGCGAGCCAAAAGATAGACTACGTATTTAAGTTGGTGTTGATAGGGGACTCAGCAGTTGGGAAATCACAAATACTTGCTCGATTTGCTAGAAACGAGTTTAGTCTTGACTCTAAAGCTACTATTGGTGTTGAGTTTCAAACTCGGACTTTAGTTATTGATCATAAGAGTGTCAAGGCCCAGATCTGGGATACTGCTGGTCAAGAACGGTAACTATTCTTTCTTTCAGATATTCTCCCTGTTTTTTTTTTTTGCTTCAACGAGGAATGCTAAGAATAGTTTCGTCGTTCCTATGTTTTTGTTTTTGGTTGGTCTAAAACTGTGGATGTGATATGGTTTTTTCGTCATTTATAATATGCTAACAGGTTACAGGTTTTTATAATCCTGTAATCATGTAAATAAGGAAACCGACATCGTCTTCACGGACACCATCATTTAGAATAGTTTCAACGAGGAATGCTAAGATTCTATAATCCTCTGGAATTAAAAAAAAAAAAAAAATGGTGCAAGAAATGATCAACAACTAACAGGTTACAGGTTTTTTCAAAGCACAACAAACTAAGCTTCTTGCAGCCGCTAATTAAAACTAATATTTAACAATCAATATTTGCATAAACTATTATCTGCAATTCCCAGCTACACAGTTTAACTTGGTAAGAAGATAAAATTAAAAAAGATACTATAAAGTAGCAAGACATATTAAGCACGAGCTTCATCGGAAAGTGAGGAAGAGGATTGTCTTGGAGCACCAGCAAAAGCAGCTCTGATGATTGGTTTAACCTTTTCAACAAGTTTTATGATTCCCAAAAACATGAGACGGTAAAGAATCACCATTCCTAAGAGGATAGCGATATCAATCCACTTAGAATAACCCATCTCTACTTGCCATGTGTTTTTCAGAATTTCTTCGCCAGTAATGGTAGGTGGCCCTCCGGCTAGATTATTAGGGAATGTCAATCCTTCGAATTCATTCTTGTAGAACCCTTGGTTTGCATACTTGTGGAATGCAATGTAGTACATCGGATATCTCCAGAAAGGCTTAGGAAGATCATCTGGCAACCGAAAAAATCCTCCGTTTAACATCATAACACCTTGAATTCCTGCACCTGTTATAATACCCATCAAGAAATCTGGCACGATACTTGCAACGATCATCATTAAGCTTTCGACCAGCATCATGCACACGAAGAGTATCAGTGCGAAGCAGACAAAGTGTTCCAAGCTCTTTTGAAGGCCAACTAGGTAATAGGCCATTGCTCCAGGGATTAAAGATATCATGAGCAGGTAAGGAATGGAAGACAATGTGTTTCCAACAACATATGCACCAACACCATAGTGCCCATTTAATCTTTCTCGTTCGAAAATCTGATGTGGATAAAGCAAAATCAGTCTCATTACTGTTCATAACTGTAGCGTGTTATCTGTTGCAAAGCATTAGAAATATTTTAGCAAGGAAAAACCTACCTTCATGTCCTCTACGAAAGAGGGGAATCCACCAATTGCCATGAAAGTCAAGAATGCAGCAACAAACATGAGCATTGAGCCTCTAGCCTGAGAATTCACAAGTAATAATGTCAAGGCAGTTTTCAGTAGCACCAATGCTGCGGAAAGTTTTTACTCCCAGATGCAATAATTTACCTGTATTGACCCAAAAGTTAAGCCAATATCATAGAAGATTGTCCCTACACATAGGCACAATGCTATGTAGATTGCAAGGCGAAGCCAGTAATAGCCTAGATCGCGGTACATGTTGACGAAAGATCTCCTTGTAAGAACAAGGCACTGAGTGATGAAGCTTGCCTGGCTTCCTTTCTTCTCTAGAATTCCTCCTTTCTTCAAAAATAATAAGCTGATAAGGTTAAACTCTCTAATATCTACTTTATAACTTAAATAGCGTTTCAACTATTTAAGACAATTCTGTTTACCTGCTCGCATATGGAAGCTACTCGCTGGCTAACTTGCAGGAAAATCTCTGATGATTTGTAGGACTTGACAAGAACATTGATGGCTTCCTCTGTGCTGCCACCATGCCCTTGTTCAATGTCCTGGTCAAATAAGTAATAAGTCTTCAAAGGACAGGCAATCATCTCTCAAGAGAAAGGGTTTGTCGTGAGAAAATATTTACCATATCAAAATCCGCGTTTATGGTTCTAAGGTAGTGATCTGATGGGTTTCTCAAAGGAGCGCATGGAAAGCCATTTGAAGAAAAGAACTGCAGCAAAAAGAAAGAAGATTTGGATAACTCATCAACTGCTCAATATAAATGAATCATGTCAACAAAATTTAAACTAGTTTTTAAAATTCAAAAGAGGAACTCAAAAACTGATAAGACAAAAGTGATGACAGTACCTGTTCTGCCATTGAAACAGGACCAAAATAGACGGTTCTTCCAGAAGAAAGAAGGCAGAGGTTGTGGAAGAGCTCAAAAACCTCACTACTTGGCTGATGAATTGATGCAACAATTGTCCTTCCTTCTTGGCGAGCAAGCTTAACGATATGGTTCATGACATGGTAAGATGCTGCACTATCCAGTCCGCTAGTAGGCTCATCAAGGAAGAGCAGCTTGGGCTGGGTCAAGATTTCAATGCAAATACTAACTCTCCTCTTCTGTCCTCCGCTAATGCCCTTCACGCTCCACCCTCCTATTCTGGTGTCAGCAGAGCCTTGTAAGCCCATCTCTCTTATTGTTATCTCAGCTCTTTCCTTCTTCTCAGATGTTGACATGGAGTCTGGAAGTTGGAGCTGTGCTGAGTAGGAGACAGCTTCCCTCACAGTTAATGTTGTCATTAGAGTATCATCTTGAGTAACGTAGGCCTAGGAGGATGATACGGTTATTGGTTATCAGTGTGGTAAGACCAAATTTAAAGAGGCAAAACAGAGAAGTTGGTTCCAAGGAAAGTGCAGCCTTACACCTCCTAAGAAGAGAGAACATTAGAAGGACATGTTATTGGTTGACTCAATAGCACTCTAGCTTTCCTTGTTTTTTTCATTATAGAGAAAACTAAGGTGAAATAAGCCTCCATGATGCACAGAAATCAGGTCTGGATAAATAAAATCACTTGATGACTCTTACTTGCATGATTTGTCAGAATATGACTACAGGATATAGTCAAGTACAAACAAGTTTAATTTCATTTGAGGCTTCTTGGACCATATTGGTAGGAAGTATATATATAACTATGGAAAACATTTCAGCTAAGATTAAATTAACAAATGAATGAGATGTTTTTCGTTGTCAAGTATTTCTTACCGAAGTTCCAAATGCAAGTGTCTCCTTTCGACCATTGATTAGGATCTCTCCAGTTTGCTGTGTGTTTGAACTTAATCTTCCTGCAATTTTTCTTCATCAGTAGCTTTCAAGCATAATTAAAAAGACATTTTCTTTTCACTTATAATCTACCATTATGTAGCTTACAAGCTGCATAATAGAGGTCAATGAAGTAAAAAAAATACAACTACTCATACTGAAAAGGGTAATTTTAATGAAACAAACACCTTCCCAATTTTAGAGTTCAAAACTTCTTTCTTCATACTGAATAGGCCAACAAATAAACAACTTCGGTTCTGCTAAGTGGTAGGCCTGAATTGCAGAACAAGTCCTAACTAGAAGTTTGATGATAGATGGAAAAATACCTGCCAGAGCATCTAGAAGAGTTGTCTTGCCGCTTCCCGAAGGACCCATAATAGCCAAAACCCCCCCTGGCTGAGCATAACCGGTTAGACCGTGCAGGATCGGTCGGCCCCCGCTTTTCCCATCAGGCACTGTAACCCACAGATCATTCCATGTCATGAGAAGGCCATTTCTGTTTCCCTTTGATGTCAAGCCCTCACCATCATAGTTCTTGCCTCCCTTTGGTAACGTCCCGAGTGGCTCCATCTCTGTCATCATAGATGATGCTTCATAGGTGCCTGAATAAGGAGGTGGATCAGGAACTGCTGTGGAGCCAGGGCTAAATGGGAACGTGTTGTCTACCGTTGTAGGCTTGCCATCTTCCTCAGAAATTATGCTTTGCAACTCCAAGTCATCTACACCTGCTTCTCTTTTCGATGGTACAGCGTTAGCTTTTGTTTCAGGCTCTTTTAGAAGTGTTCTAGTGGGGCTTGGACTTGGAGTCCATCTAGGCACATTAACTGCAGAATCCATTTGCTCAATGAGCAAAACCTGTAGAAGTCGTCAGGAAGGAGTTTGTATTTGATCAATTACAACGGTACCGGTGATTAATGAATAAACAGCTTCTTTAATTTATAGGCTTGGATTTTGTCAAAACTCTATTCAAATCAACCAGAGCGTGCCGAAGTAAATGTGTGATCGGTAAAATTAGTGTAGAATGATTCTTGAAGTGTTTTTTTTTTTTTCTTGGCTTGAAAATGATTTTTTAAAAGTTTTTTATTTTTGATATAAACGTATTAAAATCATTGATGGAAACATATATAGTTCAAACGTATAAACGAAGGTCCATAGGAAAAAGATAGAAAAGCAATCTCTCTCGAGTTTTCGTTATTCCATTTTGGCTGCTGTATCCACTTGTTCAATGAACGCCAACGGGCTTCTATCGATCCTTTTTTATTGCATGGCATCACGTGTATTTTCATGGCTTCACATGTATTTTCATGTGCTGCCTTTTTTATTGCCTACCTCCGTGTGTCCTGGAGGATGAATTTGGACAAAGTATATGAAAAGAAACAATTTTTCATTGCAGAATACAATTGTATAATAATATATCATATAAAAAAATAATCAGAAAATACCATGTTGTTAAAACAATACAAAACTCTTGGTATATGGGAGAACGCGTTGATGAATTCTATTTGTTTTGATTTTATTTTTTTTAGTTTTAAATTAATATTTTGTTAGTGTTTTTAAATTATTTTAATATATTAATGTTAAAAATAATTTTTAAAAAATAAAAATATTATTTTAATATATTACACGTTTAAAAGACTTGGGCTGCGTTTTCTGCTAATAGACCTGGGAATCTGACGATGAATTTATTCACTGAAGAGTACAAGAATCTGTTTTAGGAGATGTTGTTTGTTTATGCTGAATTATTTATTAATTTAATATTTAGAACATGCGACCCAGTTGCTGAGTTGGTTTTGATTGGATGTCTTAAAACGATGTAATGGACGGTTACAAAGGACGCATGTCTGTTCATGACTTTCAGTCATTCAACGACAGCTGAAGTTTTTAGCTTTACGTGGTAAGATGATTTTTAAAGATGTGTTGTTTTTTAAATATAAAATATATTAAAATAATTTTTTAATTTTTAGAAAGTTATTTTTATATAAATGCATAAAAATAATTTAAAAAATTATAAAAAATTAATTTTAATTAAAAAATTTAAATATTTTAAAAACACCATTTAAAATACAATTACAAGCAACCCTTGTATAGCGATCGAGCATGAGATGACGACATGGAAAAAGGAATAAAAGAGTCATTTTGGTGACATCAGTTTCCAACAAAATTCCTTTTCTTTGGGGTGACATCAGTTTTCAAGAAAGATCTCTAAAATATATAAAAATATTCTTTTTCTTTTTCTTTTTTTGAGTGCCAAATACGTTTGAGATACGTATTTTGTATAATATATCATGAATCAATTAAATTTATAAATTATTCGTATATTTTTTAAACTTTTATCTTTATTATTGGACAGATGGCCTTCGGGCTCTTCTAATACTAAAAATTAAAATAAGGATAGTTGTACAATTTCATGTAATAATACTTCTTATTTCCAAAGCATAAATTCGCTTTCCATATCCTCTCTATAGAGAGGGAGATATTAGGAGAGAGGACATGAAAATTTTTGTTTTTGAAAATCAGAAAATATTATTTGATGAAATTAAAAGTCTAAGTCTATCTTTATTTAAATTTTTAGTATTAAAGATTTGGAAGGGCATTTATATATAACAAAAGGACAAAATGTTAACCTCTCTAAAGAAAGAGAAAGGTTGGCAACCATGTATATACTTTTCTAAGTATTCTATCATATGAGTCTCTTTCTTTAATTTATTTAAATTTAAAGATTATGAAATTACATAACATAAAATATCATACTACAACGAAATTATATAATTTTCTAAACTTTTTGTCAACCTTTCTAGAGAAACGTTAGCAACCACACACACACACACATATATATATATTCTCTGAATATTCTATCATACGAGTCTTTTTCTTTAATTTATTTTAAATTTAAAGATTATGAAATTACATAACATAAAATATCTTACTACAACCAAATTATATAATTTTCTAAATTTTTTGTCAACCTCTCTAGAGAAACGTGTATATTCTCTGAATATTCTATCATACGAGTCTCTTTCTTTAATTTATTCAAATTTAAAGATTATGAAATTACATAATATAAAACATTTTACTACAATCAAATTATATAATTTTCTAAACTTTTTGTCAACCTCTCTAGAGAAACGTTAGCAACCATATATATATATATATATATATGTGTGTGTGTGTGTGTGTGTGTATATTCTCTGAATATTCTATCATACAAGTCTCTTTCTTTAATTTGTTCAAATTTAGAGGTTATGAATTTGCATAGCACAAAATAACTTACTACATCCAAATTATATATTTTTCTAAACTTTTTATCAATATCTATAAAACTATTTTTTTTTATAAACCCAAATTTAATGAGCCTCAAAAACCCCTAAAAAACACCTAGTTCAGTTAAGAGAGTGGCTCACCATATTTCTATTGATATTAATGTTGTGTAAGAGATAATATATAAAAGTCTTATAAGAGTCCATTATATTTTCATTATCATTAATACACGTGTCATAGATATTTTCTCTTATTAAAACTATTAGGACAATATTAGATTTTAGCCACTTCTTTTTTATAAAGAGACTCGTAGGTTATAAATAAACCATGAATCATTCAATCAAAAAGGGTTTGGAATCTCTATTATTTACTGCATATTTTTTTATAGAGTATCTCTCTGTGATAGTATTTCATTTTCTCTCAAGAAGTCACTGATTTAATTATTGGAGAGTTTTCAAATTTATCAAAGAGAGTTTTTTTGTAAGTATCAGACATCCGCCACCAGTCACTTTGGCCAATAAAAATAAACGAGATTGCCAGAACTAAAAAATTAATCAATTATTCAAGATATAAATATTACCTCTGAACGAATAATATAGCGTTTGTTCCCTCCCTTATTTTTTTCATTTTGAATCTTAAAATATGTGTCCAAGAAGATTTATTCTTAAATACATTACTGTAGGTTTTTATACAAGGAGATCTAGTCTTTATTAAGACCGCAAGTCATTTGAGAATGTTTTTTACTATATATATAAAAAAATGTCTTTATAATTTTTTACTTAAACAGTCAGAATCAAAGAAGAATTCTTTACTATTTAAACAATAAACTCTATTCATTGTTATCGGAGGAGATTCAAATTGATTGATGAACGCCCTAATCCAAAAAGATCACTTACCGCCTAATTAAAATAAAAAAACGGTGTTAATTGTTGGGTCCAAAGAAATTCTCTTATAAGAAAGAACGTGGCCATGCATGGTATAACTTCTTGTAAGATGTTTTATATAAATACAATAAAAATGATCTAGGGAAAACTAGAGGCAATATCTTGATATAAAAACAATTTAATTACAAACAGATTTTTATACAACTTTTTAATACAAAATTAAGTGTTATTTGATTAATAATAAAGCATGGATGCTGTAAATGAGAAACGCCTGGTTTTCTATGAAATAAATACATAAAGATTTTATCTGGGGGTAGACTTTTCTAAAATTATCGGGCCTTCGAGGAATGCTGTTGACGTCCATTTCCATTTCCAAAACCTTTATAGCCGTATGTTTTTATATTTTAAAAAAAATTAATTTTTTTTATTTTTTATTTTAAATTAATAATTTTTGAATGTTTGAAATTATTTTGATATAGTGATGTTAAAAATAATTTTTAAAAATAAAAAAAATATATTATTTTAATTTATTTTTAAATAAAAAATACTTTAAAAAACAACTACAAGAAGCTTTAAAGATCGCCTCTTATGAGAACCACCCATCACACTTGCCTTTATATAGGATAAAGATTAACAGATACGATAAATAAAAAGAACAAAGAAAGATCTACAGATACATTAATCACCATTATTGTACCCATTAATACGATGCCGCGTTCCCTTCCCATGCATTCTAGCAGCTGCCACTTGACCACGCCTTTATTTTCCAGCGAATATCTCTATCCATTGATGTGAAAGATATGTATATATTTATCGATGCTTTGCAATCAAATTTATTGCCTTTGATTCATAAAATCAATTGATATTAACATATCTTTATTGACGCGTCGCAAATCACATCTACAGCCATGGAGTTGCAATCAAATACCTACTTTAGGTTGCTGCATTGATATTGATACAGACACATAAGTTATGTACAGGAATTATAATTTCACTGTAGAGTTCTGGGAAGATGATTTTAGTCGAAAAAATTCTGGGGAAAAATATTATTTGTATTTTAAGCTTGTGATAGAGATGGGATAACTTCTGTATGGTTAATTAAGATTTTTTTTTAGATTAACGTGAGTGTTCGGGCTAGTTTGTGCGTACCTTGACTAATCTCACGAGTTCTAAAATTAACGACGATGTAAGTCTTCACTAGCTCTAAGAAGATTTAAACTCGTGATTATTAAAAAGCAAACTCAAAATCTGATAAATTAAATTATCACTAAGGATTAATTAAAGTTATTTAATTCTTAAGCTTTGATGTCAAAAGATATCATATGGAAATAGAGATGTTTTATAGCATTTAAACTATAATCCCTAACTGTCTAACATTTGCAACATGCTGGTATAAAGATGGTGACTAGGGTTACTGTTTCCATTATTATATAATAATAAAAAAATAATAATTTTCAGACCACATTGAATCTATGATAAAATCATTTATTTATAACAGAATAGCATATAAAGTCAATTAATATATATAAAAAAATTATAACTCTACAAAGCGTTCAGGGGAGTTCTAGATCTTGTCACCCACCGAACTCGGCATGTGCAACATTTATAACATGTTCACGAAATAAAGTTGACATTGGCATTATTTAGCATATGACTTCTTATTTTTATTTTATTTTTCCAGATAAATGAATTAAAAAACAGAGAGAATCCTGCTGTGATTTGAAGTGAAACTCTCCATTAAAAGAGAAGGAAATACGTGCGTAGAAATACATAGAGAAGATCTGTTTGGAAAGCATAAGATCATGTAATCTGGTCCTCATCTTGCAATGAAATCATTTAGGAATCATCTCATATCTGTTTTTTCTTCGTCAAGAGCATATAATGTTATATTTATTTTATCAATATTCTCAGACAAATACATCTCAGTGTCTCGTGACAGCCGATCGATCCCTAGGACTATTCTCATTGTTTCTTTACGCTTAATACCTCATGTGAACTCCAAGTTGCCCAGCTAATTAAGATAAATAACATGGGTGCTTTATATAAAATACAAGTATTTCTTGTCTGGACCTACAAGTTAGGCTTCCCATGCCCAGACGCATTATTTTTATAGGCAGAAGATAAAAGGATAATATAACAGGGCGATAGTTTCCTTCTAAGTACACTGCAGTATAATACATAAATAAAATAATAGACAATTAAGGAATTTAATTTCTCTGAAACATATGAATTCAACAATCAGTTTTAATGGCACACGACATATGAATTCAACAGCCGTCTGGAGCATATGGGTAATTTAGGTAATGGTTGAAGGCCCTCATTTAATTAAAAAAAAAATCAAGAATAAATAAGGTATATTTGTTGATTGTACTTTATAAAATAAAAATTATATTCACTTCACAAAAGACTCAAAATAAAAATGAAAATTACTCAAGATCATATATATATATTTCTTAAATATTTTTAAAAATATCTTTTATAATTTTGATCAGTGTCCCTATTCACCTTAAACCGGCTTTAAACTCACTTGATGCAGTTTGAAAATATTTAAGGAATACAAGAGGGTGAGTACATGAAAATCTTTAAAAATAGAAAGTTTCTAAAATAAAGAAAACAAAAATCCCACTTTTTTAAGGAATTATTTCCAAAGAAAAAGGTTACCAAAAAAGAAGACAGAATTCTAAAAGCCTTATGAATCATATTTTTAAACTTTCATTTAAGTTTACATTTTGATATGAATTTTGATTTCTACTAAATAAGCGGCTCGTGTTACACTGTAGGCCAAATTAACTTTTTTTCCTAACATTAAAAAAGGAATGTTCAAGCAACGATATTTCAAAACAGCCCAGGTTAAATTAACTAAAACATGGCCTGTGATATGAGACCGATAGAACCCTAAAATAAAAACAAAAAAAAATTGTAAAGTTCAAGGTTTAATAATCTAATGTCAAAAATAAATAAAAAACTTCAAAAAATACAACGTCAAAAAAAAAACCCAAGTTAGCCTGTGATAACTTGATAAACCAACAATCTGCGATATGAGATCAGGATATTTTTTTTTTGCAAGAATGACCTAGTAAAGAAGCCAAGATTCAGTAAAAAAAACCCTGTGCCAATTCGAGTTAACTTTACCAACCTGCTCCCAGAATAAACAAATAGTAAGAAAAGTGAAAAAATAACAAATCTCAAGGGTAAATAATTTAATACAAAATAATAAAATTGAAAAAAAATAGTCATAAAAAAATCAAGGAAAAAAATTGGCGTGTTGACCTAAGTTACCCGATTCACAAGTTTAACAGGTTTACCCATCAAGCTTGATATGTTTGTTTTTTAGTTTTTGATCTTTTAATTTTTCTAATTATTTTTTTTAGTTTTATTTTTCTTCAATATTGAATTGATTGAGAAATGTAATTCATGGTTTATTTTTTTTTTACTTTTTATAGGGTTATTACAATCTCAAATAAATATTTTTTTAAGGTTGGTGCTTAATTTTGCAAATATCTAATTTTATCATAAAATTAAATAAAAATAATTTATAAAAACAACAAAGTTATTAAACTCGATAAAATTCATGACCTAGGTCGCATGATGACTGAGGTCGATTCAACATGTCATCGTTTGAATATTAAAAAATTATCATTTTAAAGTTTTTAAAAAAGTTATGTTTTATTTTTACTAATCATCTAAGTTGTTTTTTATCTATTAAATTAAATTATACACTTTCGATCAGCTCTTACACGGTTTAATTCGAAATTTGAGTTAGACAAGAAATCAAGTTGATAAATTTTAAAATCGAAACTGTAAAAAGAAGTCTTCATGCTCTAAATTTAGAAAAAGAATAATCTCAAAAGAATGTATTAGTTTATTACAATTTCAGTAGCAGGCGGCCAAAGCAAAATCCAAATCCAAATCCAGAGTCTTATGTGAAATTCTGTCTTACATACATAATGAATTCCTCCAAGCACACAAAATATAAGAAAGCCCATCACAAGAAGATTCTCCATCGGAATGCAAAATAATAATCTTCATCAGAACCCACAGTTGAGGGGTGATTTAACACATATGGAAGGCAAAAAAATGCAGAAGTATAACACCATCGTCTCTCTTACTTTAAGAAGGAAAGCTCGGAGCACCATTTTCAGACCACTGAGCTGTCAAAAGGCAATAAACCGATGGCGTTTCAAGCTACGGAAGAGATACCGATACGCTCTCACTTGAACCCCATCTTTAATTTATCGTCGTCTTTTCTCAGAAACGGCGAAGGTATAACCTCGGCTGCTTCTTGAGTGGCTTCGTAATCTCTTGGATCAAAACCCATTAATTGCACCTTACACAATATTGTTTATTCGATATTTATCAGATAAAAAAAAATATTAAATGTCTTCGTATGAAAAAAATTTATGTGGTATATTAAAGATGTATTTTAAAATACACACGTTGATTAATCAACGTCTTAAACCTTATATATATATATATATATAAAAAATGATTTCTTTCATTGAAAACACATAAAAATACTATAAAAAATATAAGTATAAAAACAGTAATGTAAAATATTATATAGCTCTTTTTAGTAAATAGAAACAATAAATAATTTAGTAAGGATCCATACAAATTGACATCTAACATCCTTAAAATGAAATAATTAAGGTTAGTTAGTTTTAAAATATTTAAGGCTGTTTTTATTTTTCATGTAAAACAACTTTTTTAATCTAAAAAATCACCACTTCTCATGCTTTTTTAAATAGAAATAATATACCTTTAAATTAATTTTTATAAAAATCAACTTCCATAAAACAACTAATTTTTAAAATTCTAACTAAATACTTTTTTAATAAATTATTTTGTTTTAAAAGTTAGGAAAACACGAGCCAAACAGGTGAAACCCATCAAAATCATACCACCGTTTCTCTTACAAATTGATGGATCAGATTTCTTGATTGCACCAATATAAATTTGCTATGCGTTACACCAGATTATCAAACTCTGATCATCTTTTTAGCTCGTTTACCTTCAGTATAGCAACAGTAGCAAACAAAGCATACAGTCCTACTAAGATCTAGTAGCTATATAGCACAGCACGCATGACCCTCTCCTTTAGAAGAAGCAAAGGAAACCCATTTGGAGAGAGTTGAGGGGATGAGAAAATGGCTAGTGGGGGTGGATATGGAGATGCGAGCCAAAAGATAGACTATGTATTTAAGGTGGTGTTGATAGGGGACTCAGCAGTTGGGAAATCACAAATACTTGCTCGATTTGCTAGAAACGAGTTTAGTCTTGACTCTAAAGCTACTATTGGTGTTGAGTTTCAAACTCGGACTTTAGTTATTGATCATAAGAGTGTCAAGGCCCAGATCTGGGATACTGCTGGTCAAGAACGGTAACTATTATTTCTTTCAGATATTCTCCCTGTTTTTTTTTGCTTCAACGAGGAATGCTAAGAATAGTTTCGTCATTCCTATGTTTTTGTTTTTGGTTGGTCTAAAACTGTGGATGTGATATGGTTTTTTCGTCATTGATAATATGCTAGTATGCTTAGTTGTTTTTTTCTTGCTTTTCTTTGTTTTTCCGTCATTGATTGGATTGCAGCCTGTTTGTAGTTTTTGATTAGTGAATGTCAGACTTCTGGATGCGAATTGATCCGGTTTAAAGCTTGTGGTATAAGTATGGATATGTATATGAATTGATATAATGTGATCATGCTGGATATGAGGCTGTTCATGGTGATACATGTAAAGGTAGATCTTGATTCTCGACTCTGTCAAGCTGTAATGGGTGATATGTCTTCAGGTCAGCCCTCGCTATTGCTGGCCCTTAAAATTAACATTTTTCCTTGCATATAAAGTGCCGATTGAAAAGTTTTGCTACATTATTAGCTTTTCTATATCTTCTTTGGCCACCTGTATTCCCTTTTTTGGTGGTTCTGTTGGGTGAGGATTTAAATTCTCATGTTTATAGTGCTGATGTTTTGGCTGGAGAAAAGGTGGCCTTTTGTTTGATTCTTGATGAAAGAAGAATTATTTATTTTTCTTAAAGCTGCTTTCGGCCTAGGAAGTGGATCCGGCTTATGTCACTAGTCTTTTGTTCATCCTCAAAGAATAACACATCTATTGTGGGGTTTTGTCTTCCACTATATAGACTGTTCTAAGCCTCAGTATTTTTCGTATTAGTTGATATAAGGTTGTTAGAGCATCGAGAATTTAGGAGTTCCAAATAACTTTGTGCAATTCCGAGGAATTTCATTACATTGTAAGGTTATGTTTAAATCTTCTTTAGTGCTTAAAACTTTATTGTTGAACAAGAAAGATCGTTTATCTTATATTATCTTTGGAGCTATGACATAGCTTGGAACAATTCTTGAAATATATTCTGTATATATCAAGGTGCGCAGAGATGGACATCATATTTAATGACTAGATACTATCGTTAGAATCTTTGGGATCCAGGCTGGCGTTAATTTTTTTTTGCTATGAGAGAAAGGGAAAAACACAGGCGCCTTATGAGATCTTACTCTATGTGCTTTAACACAAAATTACATGTTGTTGTGTTCTTAATCTGGGAAGAAAAGGATACTGTATTTCATTGCATAGAATAGATATTACAATTTTATAATTCATGAATATTGATTTCTTCTCTGCTCACGTGGTTCAATGAACAGGTACAGAGCAGTCACAAGTGCATACTACAGGGGTGCTGTTGGGGCAATGCTGGTGTATGACATAACCAAACGCCAGACATTTGATCACATACCACGCTGGCTGGAAGAACTGCGTAGCCATGCCGACAAGAACATAGTTATCATTCTGATTGGGAACAAAAGTGATCTTGAGGACCAGCGGGCCGTACCCACTGAGGATGTCAATGAATTTGCTCAGAAGGAAGGACTATTCTTCCTCGAGACCTCAGCATTGCAAGCAACTAATGTTGAGAGCGCCTTTATGACTCTGTTGACAGAGATCTTCAACATTGTAAACAAGAAGAACCTGATTGCTGGTGAAAATCAAAGCAACGGTAACCCGGCATCCTTGTCCGGCAAGAAGATCATCATTCCAGGCCCTGCACAAGAAATTCCATCTAAGAGCAAGTGTTGTAGATAAAGTCAATTGTGATTTGATCAGTCCTGGCTTTGAAACTGCATGCTTCTCTTTAATGTGCTTCCAACAGCAATTTTGTTTTGAAAGGCGTGATGTATTTATTTGTAAATCTTACCGTCTTATAGTTTAGTTTGCATTAGCAGCTGACAAGTTTCTTATTTTGAAGTGAATCTGAGTCGCATATTATCCTCTCAATCTCATTCTCGAAAAAAAGGTTTGTATTGTCACGGGCTGTTTTGAATACCCTGTGTACCCCTGCTTTGAATTTGTGTTGTGTGGAAACTGTACGCTTCTCTTTAATTTCGCTTTAATTTGCCCCCGATAGCAATTTTATTTTGAAAGGTGTGATGTATTTCTTTGTAAATTTAACCTTCTTATAGTTTAGTTTGTATGAGCAGCTGTTAGGTTTCTTATTTTGAGGTGAAGCTGAGTCGTATATTCTCCTCTCAATCTCATTCTCGAAAAGAAAAGGTTCGTATTTTCATTGAATGTTTTGAATACCTTTTATACCCGTGCTTTGAATTTCTGTAGTGCAGTGATGGAAGGTGGAAGTGAAAAGGTTTATGGCGGTTCTCTGTTACTTGAGAGGCTTTTTAGCAGTAGTTCCCTATTCTGAACAAAAAGTTGCAACCACTGGTAGTGGATGTGTCTATTCTCTGCCCTCGGACTAGAGATGATAACGTTTTAGCATGCAGCCAAGTGGGTACGTTTTACACCTTTCCTTGATCTCCCCCACATCAGCTTTTTATCCCTTTTGTTTTGCTTTTCAGCTCTTCTTCTATAGTTTAGTCATTTTTGGCAGTCAATTGCAGTGACCATCACGCTCAGCTTGGATCTACCTTTCCAGCAGCCAATGGCTATCGTTGAAGCATCCGCCTTGGTAGGATCTGACATGGCTTTGCTGTCTGCAATCAAAACAATGTCGTAAATAGTGAATACACATTTATCCACTAATAACCCAAACATGGTAGGTACTGCTACATACCCTCATAACTATTACGCCACAACCCATCATAAGCTTTGATGCCTTCTCAGCATCAACAAAGTCTGCGAATTTTATTGCTTTATACTGCCACAAATGCTTGAAATCCACCAGGGATGTATATAGGTTTTTCAAACCATACGAGATCTTTATCTTTTTTATCTAAAAAGATTTCTAACTTTGAATTTCCTTCTGCTTGGTGATGTGCGGAATAATTACCGGCAGATATCCTGAATGCACATGGGGTAGAGGTACCTTCTCTTGAAGTTTGTCGCTCCTTCGAAAAGAAAGAAAGTAAAAAGTGTAAGCAATTAAGAAATGAACAATTCTCTGTTAAATCAACCTAGGCAACCACCTTTTTTGGGTGAAAAGAAACATATAGAAGAACTGCACTCTAGCAATGTAGGTCATGGCACAGGGCTGTGTCTTGTAAGAAAGAAACTTTGGAGCCGGTCAATCAACACGAGACAGCACTAACAGGCCAGAGGAAGAGAGGGATTGGTGGAAATGCCGAGGCCGAGGCTGAGGCCGAGGCTGCCACCTAGGAAAGGAAAAACAATATAAAGAAAACAATACTGCCAAAATAGCATGAAGATATACTTACAAACATCTTCAGGCCGATATATGCTATCTTAAGTTGTTGGCCAACACGAAAATTTAACTCAAGGACATCCTTAACCGACTTCGAGACAGAAAATTCTCTTCACATGTTTCTTGTCACGATTTCTTGAGATTGAGTGGCCATCAAAAGGAAATGAATCATCAATCCCATAGAACATCTTTATGCTATTGATAATAGCTTCATCTTTAAAGAAAAGAACAGGGTCCACCCCTTTCCATTTGCCTTGAGTTTGCAACTTTCTCTTCCATGCAGCCTTCCCTGAATCAGTTTCCCCATTAATTAGAGCTTGGGCTTCCTCTGAATCATTTTGGTCAGATATATTAGAAAGATCAGGTTCCATTGCAGCTTCATCTGGCTCATTAACACAATTAAATCTGCCTGAGGCTAATTCATAATTTTTTTCCACAGCAGCATCTACGGAGTCTGGCTCCATCCCACTATTTTCTGCAGTAACCTGATTCGATAATTTTTCCTGCAGTTTAGTGTTCTTGAACAAACTCTTTTTCTTACTGGGTTTCTCCTGAATGGCTGCAGGAAAATCATGAATTTGATACAATACAATGAACGCCTAACATGCAAAGCAAAAGAAAAAAGTGACAGACATCCTTCAAAATAGGTTGGAGTCATCATTTATTTCAAGTACCGAGTAAGCATTTTGCAAGTGGGAGATGAGACGAAAGTGACATGAGCAAAGGAGCACCATCTTCAGAACACAGGAAACTGTGGGGATTAGGAGTAACCATTACTGGCTACAAGGTCCAACTAGCCTACCCTCATTCTCAACATTAACTGCTCAGATTCTTTATAATAACACGATGCATCAATAACACTAAAATTCACCCGGTAAAGGGGAGAGTTTCTGGAGGACAGCAATGAAAAAGGCCCCGCTGTTCTGATCATGAGGCACTATCCTCATACAGCGTTCCAGGAGGAGATCAGAAACTTCCTCAATTAAATCTTCAGTGGAAGCGTCCTCCATTGGCTGAAGCCCATCTTCAGAATTCACACTTTCACCATTCTCTTGCTCAAGGCCCTTTTTGGCTGGGGCACTGTAGCTTTTGCCTGAAGGAAACATGCTGGGAAGTAGATGATATCTGTGTAATTTGGAGACATCTTTGTGGGAAGCTAGCCAGAGATCTTTGTCACGTACCTGTAGACCCCAGAGAACATGAATCATACCATATACAATTAAGAAATTGAGAGCAGAACTTGATTGTAAAATGCTAAACTACTGCCCATTGAACAATTTCATCCAAAACCTGTCACAACCCCAATATTAAACACCTTGTTTCCTAATAACACACTTTTTTTTCTTAGAACAGGGCAAAAGCTGGCTAACTGACATATTGAACAAAACCCAGCTATGCCTTTAGTAGGGAGAACGTTAAACAAGACAAACCAAAAGAGTACGGATATCCTTTAGTAAATATTGTAATGCACATAATATTTAATGACAGTATTTGAGAACACTCAAATATAAAATCCTAACCCAGCATCAAAAAACAAAGGAAATAGCATTATGATTGTTGATATTTTGTTAGAAAATGAAGTTCCTATGAAGAATATTGCTTTATCAGTTCAGATAAAGCCTAGTATTATGATTTCGAATCTGGAGAATTTGAAAAGGCTTGTCCAGAAAGCGAGTCTAATGGGATTTCATCCTTCCAAGTTCCAAGAGTCAATTTGTTTTAGCAATTGTGTTGCTGAGGTCCATGACCACATCCACATGTGAAAAAAAGCTTGATGTGTATAGGAGATGGGGTTTGTCTCAAGAATCAGCATTTGTAAGGAATCCTTGGTTTATGAGCTTATCTGAAGAGAAGATCACGGCAGTGATGGATCTTTTTGTCACCCAATTTCTATTAAATTGTTCCAAGGGCTTTGTTATTGCAATTTCTAGTTTCTAAATGCTTGGCTGAGAAGATTTTCAGAAGCACTGCGTTCTTCTAGATAGCTGAAAGTAAGTTCCGGCAGATGTTCATAAATCACCATTCTGAATCTACCCGGATATTGAAATTTTACAATGAAAAACTGAATCTTTCATCAGTTGTAAACTCTTCTACATTTTAAATCACAATGGCTCTGCATTTTCATTTGTTTTTTATCGTTTTCTCTGCCTTAGAATTTCCATAAGTTGGGCATTGTGCATTGGAATTACCTGTTCTTTTTGCAATTTAGTTTCTCTATTCTCTGATTTTTCTCGATTAAACCTTGAACCTTGTGCTTCGTGATGTTTTTACAGCCATCTGGCATACTGGGAGCTGCACTTTCCTTGCCTTCCATGATATATACTAACACTGTCTTGTTATTACTTGTGAATGATGTTCTTTCACTATGAGAGATGATCTAATCCAAGTTAGGTTTCACTTGGTAATTGCATTCATGAAACAGAGAGGTTCAAACTTCATTTTGCATTGGGACTGCGTAGAAATGGATGCTAATCCTGCTTTGCATATTAGATCTTTTCCTTTCTATAGTTAGTTTATAACTAATCGAAGTATTCATTCAAAACACAAAAGTTTGCCCCAGTATGGATTGTTGCAGGGTTTGGAATGTTTAAATGACCTGAGATTCTTCCTATCTTAAAACAAAGAGGAACATTTATGGTATGAAAGACAGACTTGAACACTACAAATCCTGATGCAAGGAAGGTGTCGAGAGATAGTAAGTTCAAGATTTAATATCACTATACGGTGTTGATGAGTTCATCTTTAAGAGATGAGCACAATATCCTCCTTTTTTTTTTTTTTTTCATGATGCTTGAACCATGTATGAATTTTTATTTGAAGCATGTATATTAATGAGCTTGAACTGTGTATGAAAAAAAAATTCCTTACGATTTTACGATTTTACAATCCGTTTTTACGATCCGAGTTTATTTTATATTTTCTATACCGTGTTAAAAATACGTTTTTGACAACCTTGATCTCCGCCATTTCCTCCACATATCTGGAGCCCTGCGGAGGGTACCATCTCTACTACAGGGAACATCACACAACACTCGATCAAAGAGAAGCTGACTAATCTGTGGTTCGAATGTCATTTCAGAAGCTTTAGGGCCATTTTTGTCTGAGCGGCACCCAGGGAAGTGCTGAGCTTCATTATTTGTGACTATCAAGTTGGCAGTGCACATCCAGATCATTAGCTATAACCTAGATAAGTAAATTAATATTAGTAATAAAGAATCAATTTCTCATTCTAACATTAAAACGAAGTGAATCAAATAAATCAAATAGGAGTTTCCAAGTACTGATACAATTCAGGGTAAAGAGATGATTAAGCAAAATGAAACAAGTAATACAATTGAGCAGAATGTGAAACAAAAAAGGAAAAAAAAAACCATTCCATCAGGTAGGAAAATCATTATATAAACCCGAAAGTAGACTTGCCCACCATGCTGACAGCCTCCTGTCTGGTGATGTTTCCAATTTCATTTTCTAGCTTTAAGAACTCATGGAATCTGAAACAATTATATCAGAATCACCATTTGTTAAACAAAGAGAAAGAAACCAAAATCAACAGCTCACACATATTCACACATAATGTAAGCCCTAAATATGAAAACCAACAAATCATATGCAAGTAGGTAGTGGAAAACCTCTTCCATTTGCAATCTCCCTCTCTAATTTTTCTTTTCCATGGAAAACCAAAAAAAAAAAATTCATTCATCAAAAATGGGAAAGCCATTTCTCCAAACAGTTACCATACAAAATTAGGCATGAAAATTTCAAAGAACATAAAGCATTTTTGCCCATAGGAAATTTTATATATTGAAAATGGTTGGAATATCATGATTCTAAATGAAAAAAAATGGAAAACAACTAGATTGATTTTCAGAAATACATAAAAAAAAATGTTTGAGGTGTTTTCCAAGATCCAGAGAAATCTGATAGCAATAATTCCATTTCTCTGTAGGAAAATATAAATTAACTGAATATTATTGGTAGGAAATCGTTTACGGCACACAGTATACTTCAGTAGTAGTAAGTATAATGAATGCATTGCACAGGTCAATTGTATGCAACTGAAGATAGAAGAAGATAAATTAGATGTAAACCTTCTGTATAACAGATGTCCAGAAATAAGAAAGGGAAGAGCAGAATTAAGCAAATGTCAGCATTATCAGATAATTGTATTAGTTCAATAGAAAAGATAACAAGTTCACAACAACACTTGAACAGCCAGTGATTTACAATCAGAAATTGCATGATTTACCTCTCAAGGGTTTGGTTCTTCCTTAGCTGCATCCGGGAAAAATTTGAATGCCAAGCAAGATTATCAGGGTACCAAGGCAATGGTCTGATAGCCTCCACTTCATCACCATCAGTGGTCTGTAAAAAAATGACAAAAAATTAGGGGAAAAAAAAACAGTAGGCTATCATCTGTAACAACCAGCATTTTTTGGCAACATAATCATCAAAGGTGTTATAGTTTCAATATAGATAAATACAGGTTAACTCTGCTTTTAGAGAATTCATAAAGTCATTCTCTAGCTGCGATTTGATATCTTCACAAAACTGGCTTCTGCAAAATTGAAGAAAAAGATAAATCACAAGGTTGATAACTTTTTCCCATGCTGTAATATGCAGTTTCGAGGCTAAAGTTAAGGAAGAAGGTAGGTAGAACACAGGAGAACTTATAGATAAACCCTCCAGATGCAGCCCTTATGCTTGTAATTGCAGATGTCCAACATGCAGCATCTTAATTCAATCAAAAACTCGAGGGGAAAATGGACCTTATACCACAAATATCATTTCCCGCCATTTCATTCTTTTCCTAGGACCATATTTTTATTGCCCAATCACAGTCTACATCCCCCGGCTTCCTTCAATCCCTAAAGCAGCCTCCAATTGAAAAGGATGTCTAGTTTGACTTACATTGCTATAATCAGCAGCTAAATTCTTCATCCACCTAATCACATCCAATTCATGTAAAACAGAACTGAATAGCAACCCTATATCGGGAGATTCATCTCATGTGTTTGTACAACTCTTACCTATCCTGGCTAGTCTGTTGCTGCTGACAACATCAACAACTGCAAAAGCCCAACCTCTTCACCCCTAACTCCTAACTTCAAAGGCTTGCATCTTGAACTTGAAAAAAAAAAAATACTAACTGTACATCTTTTTACTGCTATAGCATGAAGTAAGAACAATTACAAACACACTCAGAGCGCCAAAACAAAGAATTAACCAACAATTCAAATAGCAAAAGAAATCAAAGTTTTACCTTGAATTGATTCTAAAAGCAGCAGGCAAGGGTGTTCTAAGAACTTCCACAAAGGTATCCCATTCTTCTGGTGTCACTATCCCTTGCTCCTATTACAAATAGAAAATCACTTAAACCCCACGAAACCAAATCAAACAAAGAACCATTCTTTGTTAACCAGAAGAGAAGCAAGTATAACCTCGTAGTATTCATCAAAGCCAGGATTTTGAGTTGTAAAAGGCTGCCAATGAGTCTTATTCTCAGAGTTTCTGTTGCTGTTGGGATCAGAAGAGGCACTGTCAGATTTGTGGCGTTTCCAGACATTCTCTCTGCCATCACGAAAGTGCTTTTTTTGAGTTGGTGACCTGTTTCCTCTTCCTCTCCCTCCCATTTTCCTTTTCTTTTTGTTGTTGTTGAAGATACTCTGCTGTTTATCTCCGTACACGACTGTGCCTGGGATTCTTGCTAATGGACTAGGTTTCTGTACGGGTTTAATGTTTTTTGGGACCGTTTGGAGGTTTCTGTACAGGTTTAAGGTTTTTCGGGACCGTTTGGCGCAGTAATTGAATTACTGTTTTGCTATTTTTGAAATGTTTTTGTTTTAAATTAATGTTTTATATTTTTAAATAATTTAATATATTAATATGAAAATTTCTTTTTAAAAAATTATTTTAATATATTTTTAAAAAATTATATTTACTCCAGACAAACACGTGTAGTTTAGAATAAATCTCAGATTCAAACAAACGACCTGTCTTTTTCTCTTCAAAGCTTTTGAGCTAGCCCAATGTACAAATGAACCCATTATTATAGCCCATTTTAAATGCTTATGTCTCTATCTGAACCCATTTTCAACGCTGATGTCTCTTTCTGAACCCATTGTAGCCCGTTAACATATTTCTTTTCAGGGCCGAAGTTGACGAGATTTGTAAAGCATGGTATTATAATAATAATAATAATAATAATAATTTTTTAAAGTATTTTTTATTTTTAAATATTTTTAAATAATATGTTTTTTTAAAAAATTTATTTATGACATTAACCCATCAAGAATATTCAAAAACATTAAAAAAATCAATTTTTTTAGAAAACGTTCGCAAACACTTTGATAGCATTGTATAATTGCCATCATGTTTCCAGTTTCTAGCTAGGGCTAGCAATCCATTTACAGTTCTGTTCTAAGCATCGACCACTACACAAATGTGAGAGGATTCTTCTGAATGTATGTATATGCATGGATTGAAAAGGTGTTAACATCTCCTCCTTGATGCGTGTCCAATTTTACAACACAAAATAATGGTAACCGACCCGAGTGTTCATGTTCAGATTGTAGATCAATTTATCTCACGCCCACAGTTATTGAAATGCATTAATTCGAATTTATCTATGGTTATGTTAAAAAGGAATTTAAGTTGTGTTTGAGATTCTCAGGGCATATTTTAAAGTGTTTTTATCTTAAAAATATATTAAATAATATTTTTTTATATATTTTTAACATTAGCACAATAAAAAATATTAATTTAAAGTTTTTTTTAAATAAAAAATTTAGAAAAGTACGGTCCAACCGCACTCCCAAACGGTAATTTAGGGGATCTTTGAGAATATAGCAGTGATTGTTTTTTCAAAATTCTTTTTTCTCGGAAATGCATCAAAATATTTTTTTACATTTTTTAAAAATTATTTTTGATATCATCATATTAGAACGATATAAAAACATAAAAAAACTAATTTTAAATAAAAAATTCAAAAAATCATGAAACACGGGTTGCATCGCAACCCTAAATAAACCTTTGATGCATCAAATTACTTAACCCCAAGATATATGATATCATTTACAAAGCTAAGTTTAACCCATAGCTTAGCATAAAAGGATTTGATTAAGCAGAGTATGAAAATGGGACATGACAGGGATTCAACTTCCTGGCGTGTTAATACAGATGTAACAAGAAGTCGACAACAATTATATGCGTATAAAATAAAGTAATCCCAGAATGCCGTCTACTTGTAAGAAAAAAGAAACAAAATTGAACTATACTACTAATAGTAAATGTTTTGTAGCTTGTAAATTGTGAAATATTCAGTGAACCATGGCAAGTTGTTAGCTTTTCGAGAGACATTTGGGTGCAGAGTACTCAGACTGCATAAAACAGCATTTCGAATCCCTTCTCACAGAGAAGCACCATTCCATGATACAAGAGCAGGACCCCATGAACACTGCTGCATGTCACATGACAACAAATTCTTCAAGCTTTACTTGCTGTTGAATCATTAAAAGAAGAAAATCTTGATAAACAATGATCATGGGTTTTGTTAATAGTTAAATTAACTTCTAGTCTATGCTTAACACTGCTCTAAAAGCATGTTTGATTCTGCCACAAAGTAAAAGAAAAAAAGAAGGGTAGGCTAAAGAGAATTATTCCCCACAAGATATATGCTTCTCCTGCACAGTGCTCACCCCTCCCCAGGTATGAACATTATTGAACTTTATCTAATTCCTTATTATATGGGAAAGTCAAACCTCATTTACTGCAAACACTTTCGGTCATTAACGTGTTAATAACTTTTTAATCGACATGACGTGTATTCCATTTCATTCGAGGATAAGGGTTATTCTAGCACAAGAGGAAAGAAGATTGGATTGTTCCTGCAGTCTTTTCCTAGGTTTTTTTTTCTATGTAAGATTCACGTTGGATTGGCAATGGTGGAATTCAAATTGGAAACATCATCTCTTTTATATTGCTTGCAAGAGTGTTTATGGAGGTAGACTGGGTTCTGGTTTGGATTGAGTTTAATTTCTTCACTGTAGTTTCGGTGCTTTGAAATTTTACGTTTTTTTAGTATGGTAAGCAATTGTTTTGATGTTCTTATGCTAAAATCATAAAACAAATTTATATATCTTTTTAATTAAAATACATTTAAAAAAAAACACAAACTACAATGCTTTTCTTCTTTCAAGTGGTTGCATACTAAATGTAAATTACATGAGGGCATACTTTAGGGCTTACGTATGATTTATAAGATTTGATTTTATAGCTATAGCTTCCCTTTTTCACAGCGCATGCCAGTTTTAACGAAGGTAATTAAAAACAAAGATAACATAAAAATATACAATTTACAGCCAAAAAGTAAAAAATTGATTGGTTTGTCTTCTACTGATCTAAAAGCTCCTAATTTACACAACCTCCTAAGAACTCTATAATCTCCAATGGAAAAAAAGAAATTCAAACCAAGAGCATTGGATTCTCATAAATTCTTGTAATCTTCATTTGTAACCGATTTTTGAAATAAATCAATGATATTAAGTTTGATTTTCATCTGAAAAATTTAAATTTTATCATGAATCACTGACTTTGTATTGAATTTAGCATTTGAGTTTGAGTTTCATTTAAAAAATTCGAGAATGTTGTTATGAATGACCTATCTTTTGTTTTGATTTTTTATATTTATTAAGTGTAGGGTATTTCTCTTACACCTTTTATTTTATTTAAAAAACATAACAATAAAGCATGGGAGGAAGAGATAATAGCTGGGTTTCAAATCTCAAATTTCTAGCTAAAGAACAAAAATGACAGCAACTTAAATTCAGTGGATTGCTGCAAGGAAAGTTTATATTGGAGGGATGTTTACACACACACCCTTTGAAGATAGATTTGATGATAATTCTAAGGGGTGTAATTTAATTGATCAGATTCTAAATTTGTTTTCTAGAGATCACAAGTTTGAATTTCACAAAACTCAGGACTACTGAAAACTTATATGATTGTTAACTTCAGGACCTCTAAGATTAATTAAAGTACATGTAAGTTAATCTTGATATTCACGTTAATTAAAAAAAATAGATATAATGATATATGTATATAGAAGAATGTTTCGTCAGCTCTACGTTATTATATGTATTTTTTGCAATAATATGATAATACTTCAAGACATGACATATGTCAACATCTCTAGGATGAATGGCCTCCATCTTGTTCCCCTGCCTTCGACACTTAAGGGGTATGTCATGCAATAAAGACCGCTCCACGGGCTAATCCAATCAAGAGCAACAACGTCGCTGTTGGTTTTTTGGGCCAATTATTTCACCATGCTCTTCTATTTCACAGAGAACATCTGCAGTCGATCGTCAGAGATCTCTCTCTATATTTTCAGCATGTCCTCGGAAGGATAATTACTCTCGTTTAGCCTTAGTATCTTAGCAATTTTGTTATCTTTGGGCATATGTTCTTATCCAAGTTAAAGAAATGCATAAAACACCTGATCTTTTGACAAAAATCACGAATTGTCGTGTGATTTTTCTTGTAGTATATGCGGAGTGGGAGGTCCGGGACAACACTTAATGATGCCATTTGCTTCCGGCCCTTGTTCCAGAGGACAATATGCCGGCCGCCATGAGAGATTTGATGGCTGGTAATTCAAAAACAAATGGGAGTCGAGCTTTATCTCCGGGCAAACCACATGCCCCAACTGCCCTAAGCCACATCCATGGGTAACTTGCATACGGGGGAATCATCAAAGGGTAAAAAACAAAAAACAGTCCCATCAAAATGAAACTCCTGTGAGCAAGGTGACATGGGTGAAAGGGAACATGTTTCTTAAAATGTTTTTTTATAAAAAATATATTAAAATAATATTTTTTATATTTTTACGGTGACGAACAATTATTTGGGGGCAACTTTACTTGGCATTTTAGCATGGAAATGCATAAATTTACTGGTGCCCATCCTTGTATTCCATGAAATTTTAGCATGCCATTAAAATCTTGTCCAGACGACAATCCCGGGGCACGAGTGAGGCCATTTCTTTCGGAAAACACATGGCCAAAGAAAAAGAAAAGAAAAGCTACACCCTGGATTTCAGTAAGCACTAAAATACGTACATATATAGGCTATATATTAAGTTATATATCGAAAAAAGAACAAGAGAAAATGAAGTTTGATGGGTCAAAAAGGACAAAAGAAAGCAACAGCTGAAAATTAATGGGTATTTTACGATGGTATGATCTTTTAGTGTTTCCAGTAGACATGATTTATTTGTTGACTCAGAGGCACACGACACCATAATACTTTGTGATATTTGGTTCCACTATGAATTCCACTGCAATATATATACAGATAGTTGTTTACTTTCCAGGCTATGATCATGCGAGAGAAATTAAAAATGCTCGTATGATCCTCACATGATTTTGAGCACGCCGCTCGAGCTATTGGACGTTATGTTCTTGGAGAACATGTTTTGAAGTGAGAAAAACGAAGTATGGACAGTCGATGAGCACTATACAATACAAAATGGGTTAATTAATTAATATATATTCAATTCATCAATGGTGAAAAAGGGATCTAAACCCAAATTAATTATGAATTTTCCTAAGAGGAAAGAAAGCCATTAAAAAAAGGGCGGCTGAGCCTGTTGATAACTTGATTATATCCAGGAAGATAAGAACAGCAAATTCCATGAAAGAAATGAATCCAAAGTCGGGAAGAAGGGCATCTTGGGTGTCGCGAATGTTGACGCACCCACATCAACAGGCGTACACTTTCAGTTAGATATCCCTCTCACCCCTAACTTCAATACCCCTTTGGCTTTTCTTGCCTCCCCTTGTAATAACAAAAACATGTAAATATCTAATTCAGATGGATAATTTAACTGTTAATGTTTTAGATTTATTTTTTAATAATTATGAATTTGAATCCTTTTAAAATCACTAGAGATTTATATAGTTGTTAATTTTAAAATCTGTGAAAGTTGAATTATACGCAAGCTAATCCAGACACCCACGATAATTTAAAATAAAAACTAATTAATATCTTGACACCCTCCCACAAAAAAATCTGAAGGCTTTTCTTTTCCTTGCCCATAATGTAAACCATCACTCAACTATTTTGTTAATACCGTGTGTTTTGTGACCAACAATAATGTATTAAAATAATATTTTTAATATTTTAATGTTAAAATCATTAAAAAATAGTAATTGTTTATTTGATATTATTTTATATTAAATGTATTTTTAAAACAGATTCAAATACATGTCAAAATATAATGTTAAAATATAAGTGTCAAACAATCTTTTATGGTCTATTCGAGAGTGTGATATAAATTGCTTTTAAAATATTTTTTAACATAAATATATTAAAAAAATATAAAAATATAAAAAATAATTAATTTCAAACTAAAAAAATTAAAAAAAAATTAAAAGCACGTTAGAACACAGTAACAAACAGTATTTTAGTGTAAGACGACTCTGTTTTTTTATAGACAGTTTAATAAAGGCAATAACTCGATGACAACAACATACCATACATAGATTCCCATACATGATATATTCCATAAATACATATTTCCAACAAGTTTATAAGTCCATATGCTGAACAACAACAATAGCCCATATCTCCCCCTCATAAACTATCAACTAATAGTCTAATACTATAGCGCTTGGAAGACGAAAAAAAAATGTCTCCTCCCCTCCCAGCCTTTCTCTTGCTCATATCCATCGCCTTTACCTCTGCCTCTGTTGTGCCACTCCAGCCTGGATTTTACGCCGAGACGTGCCCGGAAGCTGAATTCATAGTCAAGGATGTGATGAGGAGGAACATGATAAGAGAACCAAGAAGTGCTGCCTCAGTCATGCGTTTTCAATTCCATGATTGTTTTGTTAATGTAAACTTTGATATATACACCAAAAACTTTACACATGCTTCCATTTCAACCTTGCATTTTTTTTTTCTAACAAGGATCTTGATTCGGCTTTATTTGATGGGTTCTTCTTCTTCTTCCTTTTCTTACAGGGTTGTGATGCTTCTATGCTGCTCGATGACACACCAAACATGCTAGGAGAGAAGCTCTCTCTGTCCAACATAGATTCTTTAAGGTCTTATGAAGTTGTTGATGAAATTAAGGAAGAGTTGGAGAGGGTTTGTCCTGGGACGGTTTCTTGTGCAGATATAATCATCATGGCCTCTAGAGATGCAGTTGTCCTGGTAATTAATTTCTCTCTGTGATGTAGAACTCCGGTCTTTTTTCTTTAATTCTTAATAGAACAAAATTATAACCTAATGTACCACTACGGTACTAACAACTTGGCCGTAAGACAATTGGGTCTTGGGTTGCCTAGCCACCTAGGCAGCAAGCTTTCGCTCAGGATATTCTGCGAAATGGGTCCTCTGTGTCTGCCTTTTGTCCTTTATCATCCATACATTTGAAGAGGCAACGGCGTAGCTATAGGTAGTCTTTAAAAAAGGTCATGCTTCACCCCTTTTTTTCCTGGTTCATTATTACAGTGACTAGCCAGGACTGTACTTCAAATTTGAGCCCTACCTCTGATCCCCTTCCTAGGAGTTGAGCACTATTGGGCTAATATATATCCCCACTAGCTTGCTAATGTTGAACATCTGGTCACAAGCACTGTGTATGTGGATGTGGCCTTTTCTCTAGTCTGCTAGAGAAAAATCATAGAGGGGCAATAATTGTAGCTTATGAAAGCTCACAGTTCGACAATAATTGTATTCTAGACCTCCCATTTGAATGTAGTGGGTCCCTGCACTATTCCACAATGAAATCTAGTGGCTTAAGGTTTAATTGATAGTAACGTGTTATAGATGCTGGTATCCTAATTCCACTCCAGAAGTAATGAAGAGAAAAATCTCAGAAGAATAGACAAAACTTGGTCAGACAGAACACTTTGTTAATGAACTGATTTTTTTGCCCTTTTTTTATCTGAAACCTTACTCTTCATTCTATCCTCTGTTTTGAATCAGAGCGGAGGACCTGATTGGGAAGTGAAGTTAGGGAGGGAAGACAGCTTAACAGCCAGCCAAGAGGATGCCAACAATATCATGCCTAGTCCAAGAGCTAATGCAAGCCTTCTCATGGACCTCTTTGAAGGATACAATCTCTCTGTCAAGGATATGGTAGCCCTTTCAGGGTCACATTCTATAGGTCAGGCTCGGTGCTTCTCTATAGTCTTCAGGCTCTATAATCAATCAGGCTCTGGCAAGCCTGACCCAACAATTGAGCCAAGGTATAAAGAGAAGCTGAACAGGCTTTGCCCACTCGGTGGAGATGAAAATGTGACAGGAGACCTCGATGCAACACCAACTATGTTTGATAACAGATATTTCAAGGACTTGGCTGCTGGGAGAGGGTTTCTTAATTCTGACCAAACACTTTACACATTTCCTGAAACAAGGAAGTATGTAGCCCTTTTCAGCAAAGACCAGCGGACATTTTTTAACGCCTTCGTTGAGGGCATGATAAAGATGGGTGATCTGCAGTCTGGGCGGCCTGGAGAGATTAGAAGCAATTGCAGGATGGTCAACAGCCGGCCTGTTAATGCACTGTTGGAGTCTTGAGTGAGAGATTAGGCTTAGTATATATACAAATACAATAAGATTAAATATAATTCATCTGGTGAAAAATGTCTTCTGGGATAATGCTAGGAATGGTGATCAAATTCTTAAGTGGGATTATTGATTACTATCAATTTTATCCTTATGAAGGATGCCCTTTGGTGGTATCCTTGGAAATTTAAATATTACTCCTAGAAGACTATTTTGTTGATTCTGCCCCCCTCCATTTCCTCCTTGTTTTTGTCTGTCTACGTTCCCTTTTATCTATGTTTCTTGTTAAAATATATTTTAGCAACAAGATCGGCAATGAGAGCTCCACGATTTTTCTCTCTCTTTCACACAATCAAATTGTTTATTAGGAGTCCTCCTTCCACTGATATAGTTCAGACAGCAACGAAGCTGAGATTACTCTGTAGTGATCTAGAAGATTGCTCACCAACGTATATAAAAGTGGGATTTTCAAACAATTATTACACATCCACTGTCAAATAATTTCTTCAAAAAAACATTTTCAAAAATGTTGTTGATTCATGGTGCCTATAATGCCAATCGAGCACCAACTAATACCAGTTTGATGTAAGATTCTTCACTAGATAAGGCTTGAGGACCTTCAGATGATGACAAGGAGAAGTTCTTTTTTGATGAAACACATGATTTTCAACCTAACATTAAATGTTTCGACCAGTTATTATAATATTCCTTAAAAAAAAAACCAATATTGATCTATTTTGCGACGCTTATAAGGAAATTTGTAATGTTCGGTTTTAGATTAAAGACAGTTCTTTAACTTAAAGTGAGCAAGGATGGCAGTAGAATTCCATTCTCTTATCTTCTACTCGTTTTTCGTATATCTCTTGACCTTAATATTTAACTTCGTTTTTATTGGAGTCAATTTTCAATCCTTCATTTCTCTCTTTCTCCAAAAAAAAAACCTCCGGTGAAAAAGGTTCGTATATATAATGTTTCTTATAATCAATTTCAATGTAATAAAGTATAGAATTTATTTAAAAAATAAGATATTTTACATATACAATAAAATTATAAATAAATATAAAGGGGTTAAATCTGTCTTTAAATTCATATAAATCTCATATTTTTATGTGTTCTTACTATTTAAATATGTATTTAGTATTATGGTACATTATATTTTTTAAAAATAAATAAATTAAAAATATATCAAAATAATTTTTATATATTTTTTATATCATCATAAAAAAATACTATAAAATTTTTAATTTAATATTTTTTTCAAATAAAATATTTTTTTGAAATACATAATAAAAAAAAATTACCGCAGTTCCTTGTTGTTACTTCGAGCCTGCCTTCATGGAAACGGGAACATTGTCATCTCCAGGACTTCCAATAAGAATCTGACAGCAAAAGAGTGTATGCATAGGAGTTATACGCAATCACACAAGCAGGGGACGCTTATGGGAACAGCTGGCCCACTTTAGAAGCAAGGGTGATGAAATCTTGTTTGACAATTCTTGCCAGCAGGGAGGGATGCACAGAAACTGTGGTCTATTGGCTAGTGAAGGAAGAGACAACTAGTATCTGTTTGAGATTTTGAGACTGTGGTAGTTTAAAGTATTTTATATTTAAAAATATATTAAAATAATATTTTTTATTTAAAAAAATTATTTTTGATATACTATGAAAATATAAAAAAAATAAATTTTAACAAATAAAAATTAAAAAATTTAATTATAATTTAAGAAAATATAATTTTAAAAAACATTGTTTTCACTGTATTTCCAAACATGCTTTTAAACTTTTACAACGATACCTTCCCTACGGTACCATGCATGCTCTCATTTTGTTTGAAGCATCTTAGTTCCATTAATGGGACGTACGTATTTTTTAACCCACCAAGTAAATTAGAAATAAAATATTTATGTTCATACAGATTACATTTCACTCGTACGGAGCCATTTACCTAAGATGTAAAAAATATTATAGAAAAAACCATGAAAGGTGTAACTCAACTGATTAGATTTTAGATTTATTATATAGAGGTCATCAATTCAAGTCTCACAAATCTCAAGCTCAGGGTCACTAGAGATTTATATAATTGTTAATTTTAAGATCAATAAAATTAATCGAGATGCGTATAGATTAACCGAATATTCATGTTAATAAAAAAAATATTTGAAAAGATAGTTGAAAGCATGAATTAAGTAAGAGTCCACATCGTTTTCACCATCATAAATTCTCTCAATCCCCTCCTAGCATGTTTGTGCTCGACTCGTCCCATTCTCAACGGCACTCGTTTCGTCTCAAAGTATTTTTTTTATTAGGGCGGTTTAAAATTGAAATTGAACTAGTTTTTTATTGTTAAAATTTTTTAAAAATATTCTTCAAGTTAAGTTTTTGTAATGTTCTTGTTTTATTGTAATGTGTTAATGTTAAAAATAAATTTTAAAAAATAAAAAATTATTATTTTAATACTTGTTCAAATAAAAATCACTTTAACAAATAATTTTTATCACAATAATAAAACACTCATAATATAAAAAATAATAAAAAAATTATTTGAACATTAATTAATTGATGTCAACTACTCCAAATCTGTCAAACCGCCAAAGCCACTTGCTTCAATATCCTGCAAATTAAGACGTGTGTGGGGATAGAACTATGAAGTCTCCCTAGCATGATTTTCAGCGCAATCAATTAATGCTTCAGGACATTGAGCTCCTCCTCTTCAGCTGCATATATTTTAACAAAACATCACGGCAACTCATCATCCTTCCATGGAACCGGAACATTTCCACCAGCCTTGTTACAAGCACGACGCATCTCTACCTCAAATTAACACCAAGACCTAAGCTACCATGCATGCTTCATAAAATGCAATGCCTAAATTTAACCCATAGATTAGACCTTGAAGTTGAGAAGGGATGATTTATTAATGAGAAAGACCGCGTCTTTAACGTTGGCCATCAAAATAACTAGTTTAATTTGTGATGTTCTCGAAGCAATAAAGCCACCAAACTAGCAAATCAATACACACACAGATTCAGTAATTATTAGGCTACTAACGTTGTGCTAATCTTCAAAGCATCAACGTACATCCCAATAAAATTAATGGAGTTGCGCTTTTCAGGTGACCGTGGCACGGTGAATGGAACACAGTGATGTGAGCTCTAGTACTCCATCCGGCAGGAGTACAGCATGATGCTCTGTCAAAAACATGAAATGGCAACTTAATTTGCTTTAATTTGTGATATTTTGGAAGTAATAAAGCCGCCAAACAAGCAAATCAACTTTGTTTTGATAAAGACCGACAATCCATTGATTAATTGATGAAAGAAATTCAAATTATCATCACCATTGTCCTCTCTAGCCACCAACATGAACCCATTTTTTACACAAATTAATGGTGACATGGGCTGGGACCTTCTGATCAATGTTTTACACAAAAGGGACGGTGGTGCTGAGACTTGCTTTTGAAAGACATTGCACCGAGACCAGAATCAAGCCCCACCGCCCTTGAACACCGCGAAGAATATTCACGAGGAGATATTTTGGCAACTTGTCTTTATTGCTTTCATAGGGGCAAAAATGGAGGGATGATGATTGATGGTACAGGAAAAAAAATCCTAGACATTTGGGCAGGCCCAGATGACTAGGATGTTAATTCCGTAGTTCCCTCCACACCAAATCCCTCTCTTCCCCAGACTTCCTCTTCCAAGAATTCCAAAAATGCATCTTTACACGGTCATCTTAAATTTTGTACGCGGATCTACTGGCTAGGAGTAAATAAGCAAATATCCAACTGACAAGGAAAGAAGGGGAGAAATAGGCCGGCACAAAAAACAAAGTAGAAGGGAGAAAAAAATATCAAGAGAGAAACAAACGGAGTTTTGAGTACAACATCTCAACGCTATTATAAAGATATTAACAAGAAAAATTTATAAATATTAAAAACTATAAGTATCATTTAAAGGAGATAATTGTATAGTTTTAAAACCCGACCCGGTCATCGATCCGGTCAAGTGATCGGGTCACGGGTTAGATGGGTTTCAAAAAAAAAGATTCTTAGTTAGCCAACCATTTACACAAAGGTCCAAGAACCTGCAGATATGCTTAGAGAAGATTACAGAAAATTAATGAGCTGATCATACCTCTCCATTCACTAAAAAACAACTCAGTTCCAACAAATCAATTGTTTCAACAAAATTTGAGCATTTATATATAGTTATGGATACATTTGTGCATGAGTGCACACATGAGCACACACTTTGGTGCGCATTCACATCATACCTCAACTAAACAAGGAAGAACTGCATGGACACCACTGTATATTCAGTGGAAAATTCAAAAATCCAAGCATCATATAATCAATTGATAATTTCTAACCTTTGAAGCCAGCTGTCATGACAGTACCCAAAACACCACCATCATTAACTTGGTGTGATCCAAGTCCATCACCCTCTACTGCCAAACAACGAAGAACAATCTCGATGCAATAATTGTCCTTAGGTGAAATGGTAACATTCACCTGCAATAACAACTCAGGTTATGAGCAAAGGACAAAAAATTAACTGAAAAAAGGATGACACAAAAAAGTGTGGAGTACATTATTTCCCCCACAATCTGTAAAAGGTAGAGCCCCAGGTGTTGCTGTTTTCCCCAATTCTGAGTGAAAAATAGTATTATTTCCCCCATATGGTTGAAGTTGTTGTTTTCCCAGTGCACGGAGCCCCAGGTGTTAGTTGGGTCAATAATACTAATCCCTCCTTTTGTGCTCCTAGGGCGGGAAGAAGAAAAGAAAACGCGAAGCAATTTGCACTTGTCTCAATCAAGATGAGCTGCAAGACTTCCTTCATTTCCTAATCGTTCGATCCTTAGCATCTCGGATGCCAACGAATGCCTTTGCTTTCGCTTGATTTGAATCATCTCCATCGAGCCTCTCTGGACTAAGGGGCGAAGCGGCTCGACGTCAGGAGAGGGGTAGAAGGCTAAAGGCCATAAAAAACAGAGAGTGAAAAAAAGAGATTCAAACCTTTTTCACAGAGAAACAACAACGATCAATAGTCAGACGTCCCTCTCTGCTCCTCAGCTGGGTTTTAAAGAATTAATTAGGTTACTGATTTTGCTTCATTCTTCTTCACTCTTCAGTCTTCAGCGTTTTGGATTTTAGAAAGCCAAAAACGACGTCGTTTAATGACAGTCAAAATAAAAAAAATTAACCGGGTCTCACCCGGGTTTGACCGGGTGGACCTGGTCCCGGGTCGACCGGGTTTTCCCGGGCGGGTTTTTGCCTCCACCCGGAACGGTCCCAGGCCCGGGTCGACCCGCCAGGCCGGTCCGGGTTTTAAAACACTGGATAATTGACTCACTTATTTAGCACATGCACTATACACGCCAATAAAAAACCTATTAATAACTTGGGTCTAGCCTAAATAACTAGCTATCCTAGTTGTTCGAGTCAAAGCCCAAATGGCTAGAATCTTAAAAAGCCTTTTTCATCGCTTAATTCTAACTCATTTTGGTTTGTTCAATGTAGCATCAGACACACACATTTATGTATTTTTTCAAGTTCTCAAGAGCAGAATATTTTTTATGCAAAACATGCATCACAAACCAATGGTTGTTTTTTTTACTCGGTTAATTACCAACTTCTTCATCAATTTCAATACCAATGTACACCATTCTTCACTCGTCAATGTTGTAACAACCCGGAGTTTCAAATGCAATTTTTCTCATTCCAACAATCATATATGTAAAAATATCAGTAATTGTTTTTTGATACTATTGACTTTTCATTGCCATTGCCACTAACACCATTCATATTAATTTAAAATCAATTTTAGTAAACTTGATACTTTCAATTTCTAATAGAATTTTGACAGAGTTCTGAGTATGATACTCTCAATGCTATTATAAAGATATTGACAAGAAAAATTTATGGATATTTAAAAACATAAGCACCGTTCAAAGGTAACAATTGACTCACTTATCTAACATATATATCATACATGTCAATACAAAACCTACTGGTCATTTAGGTCTGGCCTAAACAGCTAGCGATCATAGCTGTTCGAGTCAGACCTAAATGGCTAGAATCCTAAAAGGTCATTTTATCGCTTAATCATGACTCACTTTGGTTAGTCCAATGTAGCATAAAACACACATATTTATATATTTTTTTCAAGTTCTCAGGAGTCGCTCACACAAATATTTTTTTGTGCAGAACATGCACCACAAACCAATGATTATTTTTTTTACTCAGTCAATTACCAACTTCTTCATCAATTTCAAGTAAGGATCAGTATACCAATATACACCACTCTTCACTCCTCAATGTTATAACACTCTGGGACTTTCAAATGTAATTATCTTTATTCCAACAATCTTAAATGTAACAATATGGGTTATGTATTTTTATACTATTGACTTTCCATTGCCATTTACACTTTAAATTCATTCTAGTAAACTTGATACTTTCAATTTCTAATAGAATTTTGGCAGAGTTTGCTTTGTCTAGGTCCCTAATCAGTTCTCCATCAACCTATAACATCTACATAACAACCGATGGAATTTCAAATTCCCACAACACAAATTCCCACAACACAATCTTTCCAACTCATCATCATTTTAGTTAATGGTATACATATTAATACCCATAAAACATACCATTATTCATTGTGTATGTTAAACAATTACACATGGCTTTACTTTAGGAGGTAGTTACATTGCCAGAACTATTACAAATAACTATTTACATTATAGTTTGAATCCATTTGATTACAACACGCCAAATGATAAATATACATTGTTTTTATTTAGTGCTAAATGGATAACATGTTTAGATTTCAGTTGACAAAGATTTACCATGAAGCTCCTGCAACCACAAAGCCATAATAAATTCTATGCTCTAAAACTTATTATTACACTCAGTCAGTGGCTCCACAAGCAATAAATCAATACTTGATAATTTTCTATTTACCAAAGTCTTACATTACATGTAACCTCAGTCGCACATGCCATTGATAATTTCTCCATTACATGCCTTAGTAAAATCTTCTTTTCTAGATTTATTTATTGACTCTTTAATCTTTTACAAGTATTTCATTTCATTTCCCAATTTTAGCCAGAAATGATGTGGCATTCAAGAATCCACCTTGGAAGTCTATTCCTTTCGACCCAGCATGCAGCTTTGATTCTTGTACTATTTTGTCTTACAACATCGATGTTTAAGATACGTTGTAGTTAGGGTAGATCCCTATATGACACTCATGTCATACCCGCACCGAGAACACAGGTATTTCATCATGCATCTTTCTACAATTCAAACATGATCAACATTTCACTTATCCAATTATACACATTGAACCATCAACCTTTATTTTAACCTATTTAATTTATTCTAGAAACCTCCATAATTGTTCTGCCTTCAATGATATTTCATGTATATATAATTGTTTGTGCATTAACAAACACACCCACTATTTTAGTTATTTATCATAACACATACATGTGTTCTTTCTTAACCACGAAGTTCATTTTCTTACTAAATCAGTTGTCACTATAACTCTTCTCTTACCAGTATCCGAGATTATCCTAACAGCTCATCATCTTTCACTTTTAGGCTATTATATTGATCATCATCCCAATATACTTGAACTAATTTAACGATTCCCAAAATGCATCGCATCACGCTATTCATACAGTCCTCTATTATATTACGATATTCAGTCAAAACAATAATCAAATACAACAGGAATACATGATTGTAACAACCTTAAAATGTACCACAATGTGTCATAAAATAGCCCTCAAGTCCACATAATATGGTGTAGACACCTCTTAAAAGATGCTACAATCAGATTTGAATGGTTTGCAACTTGACCCAACAAAAACCTGCTTTTGAGAACCAAAGTTATACGCAATGATCACTCTCACTCTACACCTATAAAAAGATGCAAACGAGTAGTATAAAATCATAATAAAGTTGATCAATCATTTGAAAAGCTTGTAAGTTTAATTAATTAAGAACTTAGTGTGGAAATCACTCAACCACAAAAAGAAATAGTAAGAATGTCGATTTCTTTATTAAAAATAGTCTTCCCTAAAAAAGTCTCTATAAAAGAGTATTTATAATAGAATCATAAATCTAATATGATATCCTTAGTAAATATGGATAAACCTAATAAATGATAACAGTCCAATGAACCTAAATTTAAATAAAGACTCTAATATCTTTAAAATATCTAATAATAACTAAAAAATAAACAAAACAATAACCCAACTAATTTAAATATGACTAAAGTTGTTTTTGTAATTTGCTTGTATAATCAAAACACAACTTCAAAAGCATGGTTCTCTCTTGTCTTAATAAATTAAAAGGCTTGACATAGGGTTGTTTTGAGAATTTGAAGGGTAAAATGCAGAAATCAAAGAGGAAAGAGAAAGGAAAGAAAAACAAATTGTTGGTGCCAAACTGAATGTTCTTTTACCACATGTGTTACCCATGGTTGGAGAGGTCACCGAGACGACTTGAATGCCACCTTGAAAGCCACTAGTTGGCCATCAAAAACCCCCTCACATGCCTCCCAAATGGCTCAACCAAAACCTATGTGCTACATGTGTAATACACATGTCGACCATTTTCTTAAATAATATTTATATTTATTAAATTAATAAATTACCCTTCAATCAACTTAATTATAATAAAAAATTAGGATAAAAAAACAAAAAATCCCCTGAGCGCTAGTTTAGTAATCTATAATTTTAAGTGTAATTTAATTAATTTACTATGTTTAAAAAAGTAAAATGATAAAAGAAAAACTTAGACACTAATTTAATATTTTTATGTTTTTAAGGTAATTAAATCATTTTAATATACTAAAAATATAAGGAAATCGATTCTATTGTTTCGATCCACGATGATTTATGTTTTTATATACAATGAAGTGAAAGATTGAACTCTTTTAATTTTTTTTTTAATTTAACTGAAAAAGTGGATTATGCCTATACTGGTGGTGTGGTGGTGGTTAAAAAAAAGAAGTATGGTTAAACTAACATAGGTTGTTAATATAAGAAATAAAGAAGGTAAGATTTTATTTAACATGAATTAAAAATTCACTTTGATTTACAATTTAAAAGTATTTTTTTAAAAAATAGCTTATAATAAAAACAAATTAAATTTATTTTAAGATGAAAATATATTTGTAAAAATAATTTAAAACAACCTTTTTAAACAAAAAAAAATGCATTTAAAGTTAAACCAAAATTTCAACTCAATTTTAAAACAAAATTTTAATTTTAATAAAAAATTATTTCTAACCAAACATATTTATCCCTAAAGCGATATTAATCTCCCCTTTACATCCAAACCTAGAAATCCCAACTCTCTCTTGCCCTCATCTCCATTGCAAAACCTGCACATACATCCAACTTTTGTAGCTGTCAGAGTGCTGGCTTCGCCGATGTACCAAGGAGAAGATAGCAAGACATTTCGAAATCAATGTTTTTGGATTCCCCGCGAACCGCCTGTTGCGTGTGCTTTACAATTACAAGTACCAAGGCAATGATAATCTTATTGGACTGCACCCACATGGCATTCCCGATCCCCCACGTGTATATCTTCTTCTTCTTCTTCTTCTCTCTGTTTTTTATTTTGAATTCAATCTCATCAAAACCTGCATACCCATCATCAGTTGTTTCTCCCATAAGCTTGTGTCCAAAACCTTGTTTTAATAAATTAGGGTTCTCTGCAAGCTTTAATCTAAGATTTGTTTAGGATTTTTAAACAAAATGAGCATTGATTCTTGACAAACACAAAAAGGAAAAATAGAAATCAAGATTGGTTTCATATAACTGGTGGTCAGAATTTTCTTTGTTATTGGAGATCTAAGTTTGGGTCAAGTGGATGGTGGCTAGGGTTTTTTTAATTACAAGGTAATCCTGAAAATAATTGGATGTTTTTTATTGATTTTTTTGAAACTCAAGCTTCAGGACGTAAATTATAATGAACATTTTAAACTTTAGCGAGCGAAGTGTACTTTTTTAAAATATAATGGGAAAATAAAAACGCAGTTAAACTATATATGTTTTTTGTAATTATTCCATTAATTTATAAAAATTATCCCAAACCTATTAAAATCCTTCACATTTTCCATCTGACTAGTTATTTCACCCAAGCCCCGGTTTCGCAGAGGGTTAGTATTTTTTTTTTCCAAAAAAATTAATTATATAGGTTTTTCCAATCTATTTTTTAATATAAAAAAATTATGATCATCAAAAAAGTTTATATGATCATCTAATTAAATATATTAAAAAGTATAAATAATAATTAATACTTATCAAATTAAAAACCCCAGACAAACCTATATAATAATTAAAAATCAAATTTGAAAAATCAAAAAATAAGTATAAATCAAAATCTAGCAGCATGAAATATTTATCCACTTGAATTTGCTAAATTCATTTATTAAAATTAATTTTTTATTCAATCAAATAATAATTAAAACAGACATGAAGCGTTTTTCCAAGGTAACCCATAGAAACCCCAGACAATCAAATTGATTTGTTTTATTTCAATAGGACAAACTGACGGATGTGATCTAAAGAGAAACCCAAAAACAATTTAACATTCAGATGAGATTGCTTCATGACCATGTAGACCTCGTAAATTTGAGGATTCAAGCATCCAAGTAAACACACCATGAATCCAGAATTGACTTGGCAAGCCAAAAATATCTGAAAGAAGACAGTTACACATTCCACAACATAATGGAAGCAAAACCAAAAACTCAGATGCTTGAAATCATTGAATATCTAAAAATTAACCCCAACAATCCAAATAACAACCAAAATTACCTTGAGCTATTGAAGAAATTCAGCACTGACATTACTCATGGACCAAGTTACAAAACACTTAAGCCACAACTGAGGGCTTTGAGGCAACAGATAGTCTAGATCTCTTCTTGGCCAAGCTCTCACTGCGGCGCTCACGCTGCTCCTTCAGCCTGGTGGCGAGAAGCTTCTGGTACTCTGCTGCCTCAGCCTTAGCCTTTGAGATTCTCTTCTTCTTGTCAGATATTCTTGCACGCTTCCTTTGCAAAGTCAGGGGAGTAACCAACCTTTGAATTTTGGGAGCTTTGCTAACCTTCTTGCCTGAAGAACCAGAAAAAAAGGTGCCTTGTTATTTTTGTTAAGGTAATGCTTAACTTTACCAGATCATGATCTAGTAATTAACTTTCTGAGTCCTTACCAAATTCAAATAAAATAATAAATAAATAAAGGAATAATGAGACAGTAACTGACCAGATTTGGTTGTAAATGTCCGGCGGTATGTGTTAACATACTTCCGAACATCATCCTCCTTAGAGAGGTTAAACAGTTTCCTGATCTTTGATGCCCTCTTTGGACCTCTCATCCTTGGCTTCTCAACATCTGTCAGGCCAGGAAGATCATTCTCACCCTTCTTTACGATGACCAAGTTCAAAACTGAGAGATCTTGACTAACAATGCATCCCCGAACAGACTTCCTTCTGCGCTCTCCATTTCTCCTGCCATATCCACGGAAGCAAGGGGTACCTGTTAATGAGCATTGTATATGAATTAGCTAAATCCTGCAAAAAAAACAAATACCACACGCTTAGAAACACATGCCAGGTACAAATCCACAAACCTCTGTACAGCAAAAGACGAACACGGCCTGGAGTTAGAACTCCTTGCTTCATTGGGAAACCCTGCTTGTCACACCCTCCCATAATCTTAAATACATAACCTTTGAATTCCTGTATAATACAACCAGATGTGTTGACATAAGAAAATAAAAAATACAACATAACTTTGAAACACTAGCTCAGCCAGTCAACTCCTGGCAAAAGCATACCTCACCCAGTGCATCTCCACTGACTTCTTGTGAGATCCTCTTGTCAAAGAATGCCCGCCTGCCATAAAAATAATAAAAGATTAAAAACTAAGACGAAAGTTTTCCCATAAGTCCACTAAGATGAAGAAAGTGAATTGATAATTGCCAGGGGATACTTATGCACAGACACACCAAGTAGGACTTCTAATACTTTGTGAAAATGGCTAAATTGTAAGAACAAAACCACATTAGTGGTCAGAACTGCTAAATAATTGTTTAGTATTTTTCGTGGAATTGGAATTAGAAGGATGAAAAATAGACTAAACTTACAGTTCCAGTGCATATTTATCCTCAAGGTCTAGACACTACATATCGACATTAAGATACATTTTGGATTACACTATATTCATCGTATTTCAGGATGCATTATGCTAAACTAAACCGTAGTTTTCCCCTAAAAAGAAATCTACGCAAACCTATGAGATCTGACCCCAAATGGAGAATCATAAAACCCCAAAATTTCATACGTTAAGTTCCTATCATGCACCTCATGAAAATCAACACTGCTTTTTAGTTCCATGATGCCTAAAATGCAAACACACAATTAAGGAATCAAACTTTCCCGTACACATACCAGCATCATATCTAACAAGCTCAATTTCGATGACTTGAGCTCACAAATCACTTAAAATTCCAAAATCTCAAAACACACACCTATCTACACAAGACAGCAAAACCAATGAAATGCTAAAATGAGAGAACCGTACAATTTCTGGTCATCATCGATTTCAAGCTTCTTCTGGCACCCAGTAGTTGGATTTGCAATGTTAAACTGCCCATATAAAAAAAATATGAAAACAACAAGTCAGAAAACAAATAAAGGTTTTGCTAAAGAAAGAAAGACAGTACAAGAGATTAAAAATTGAACCTTCATTTTGAATGGAGTCTCTCACTACACGGCACCCAAGTTGTGTTAAGGAGAGAGTGTCTCTTCCTGCTCTATTAGGGTTTCTCTGTGTTGTGGCGCATTAGGGTTTTGTCTTTTGTTTTTATATGGAGAGGGGGTTCTTGCGTGTGGCTTAAATCAATTGGTTAAATGTGTAGTTGGGTTTAGATGAAGACACGTGGAATTTAGTTTTGGGTATTGCTTACTTTTGGGCTCTTGGGCTTGATATATGTTTGGGCTTTACTTAATAATACAACAAAATATGAATCCTACATTCTAGTTTGGTTACTATTTCAGTTTTTTTTTTTGAAAAAAAAAAGACATTGATAACAGAAATATAAAGGATATATTTCTCAGCTTTAAAGTTTGAAAATATAAAAATTTATTTTAAAATTGAACTAGAAAATTTTTTCTGTATTCATAATTATTTTTTTTAACTAAATATATTTTTGTATTGTATTTGTTTTTTCTATTCCAAAATATTAATCAAATGTAATTTTACATAACTAGATGAACTATGAAACAATAATATGGCACAATTATGGAAATTTAGATCATTTTAAAGGTAATATAGACACACACACACACACACACACACACACACACACACACACACACACACACACACACACACACACACACACACACACACACACACACACACACACACACAACTATTAGACTATAACTACTTGTATAATTTTTCCATGGTGGCCAAAGATTAGAAATATTTTTTTCATTATTGTGTTCTTTATTAATATTCTAATATCTTAGGATTGTAGGTATGTATTAGATTATTGGCATACATTAAGCTCACGAATTAGATTAATTTTTTATGAAAATAAAAATATACTAAAGTGTTGTAAACGTGCTCTCTCTAGTAAAAAAACAATTAATCTTATGAAAATTGACTCGATATGATCTGATCAACTTGAAAGGTTTAAAGACAACACAGATAGCCGGTAAAATTATAATCTCACTCGAAAAAATTTAAGACGATATCTTCTTTCTAAATATTAAAACGATAATATATTGAATTAATATGAGTTAACCTAATAATTTTGTGATATGAGGTAATGAAAGTGTAAAAACCCAATAAAAAAATAAAACAAATTATTAAGCCAAATTTTCAATAAACTCAATATTAAAGAATAAAATTAAAAAAAAAATCAATTAAACCATTATTTTTTCATTTTCTGTTTTATGTTCTGTTCCATTTTTAAATATTGAGTTTCTATTGAATTTTATTCTTTAATACTTACTTAATTGTAAATCAATTATTGTATTTTTATCATGTAATAAAATTAAAAAAACTAATTTAACCAAGTAGAATACATAACCCGAGTTATGAGTTTGGCAAATTAACTAAGGTTAATTGCCATGATTTTTTTTCTTTGAACTTGTTCATTCAACTAGTTCATGTTGTAATAATTTTTATACGATTTAATTTAAAATTCGAACTAAATAAAAAATCAATATAAAATTTTTAAGTTTAAACCATTTTTAAGTTTATTATGAAACTTATTATTTTCTGTTTGTAAAAATTAAATTACCTAAAAACATGATAAGTCAATTTTAAATACTACTATTTTTACAAATAATATCTTTTAACTTATGACACAACATAATGCTGCTCGAAGATCAAAACATAATACAACATGGATGACAATAGTAAGATAATATTTGTTTTTTTGGCCCAATTGTATTTAATTTTTTTAGATAATTTTAATAGGTTAATGTTAATAATATATTTTTTTAAAAAAATATTATTTTAATATATTTTTAAATAAAAAATATTTTAAAAAACAATTTTAACTTTATCGTGCATGTTCAAAGTAAAATTATAACACTTTTAATTTTAGGAAAACGAAAGGAAAAAGGGTGTTAAACAGCCACCCCATTGTACAGAATCTACAGATCGTTTGATTCCCATAGCAAAGGAAAAAAAGCCCTTATCCTCAACTTCCTTCTCAGTAATATCAGGATAGTAAAGCAAAGCTATGCGTGATTTTAAAGCTGGCATTTCACAAAGCACAGACAAAATCACCACTTGTCTCTATATCATCTATGTCAGCGTCAGCATCTATATCATCAGGATCCATGCTCCCACCAAAAACTTGTCCGCCTATTCTGTGCCCCTCTGCAGGTTTCCTAGCCTCTTGAATCATAGCTAATATCTCTTCAATACGTTGTGATTCCTCTTTTGCATCGTCAATTTGTAAGCTGCCATCCTCCTCTTCAGTTAACTCTACAGGCAAGTTCTTCAGAAACCAAGGGTGCCCTTTGATTTCTGGGATAGTAATTCTCTGCAAAATTTAAGCCCAAAGGAACCCCCCCCCCCCCCCAAAAAAAAAAAAAAAAAAGAACTACAGTAAGTACTACGTAATAGAGCGCTGACCAGCAAATGAAAGTTCTCTCTGTTACCTTTTCAGGATTTGCTACAAAAATCAGAGACAGAAGATGCTTGCATTCCTTGGAAACTCGAACGTAGTCTGGAATTGAGTAGTGGACACTAAGAATCCGCTGTCGTTGGTCAAACAGTCTATTCTTACTAACACATCAAATCATGATTGCAATGGGGTCATTTAATGTTAAAGCTGTTAACTAACGTGAATTGTTTTTTTGAAGTTTCTTGGATCTTCAGGATCTTCAAATGGATAAGCCCCAACCAGCATCACATACAAGGTAACCCCACAAGACCAAACATCTGCAATCTATAATTCGAAGAATCAAATAGTAATGCTGGGGTTTAGGTGACCAAAGTGGCCCAAAAAGAAATGAGCAAAAACAAGATTGAAATGGTCTTAAATACCTTCCCATCGTACTCCTTTCTTGATAAGACTTCTGGAGCAATATAGGCCGGTGATCCCACAGTAGACTTGGGTTGGGAATGCAACACAGAAGACTGCACAAAGTGGGGGTAAAACATTGATTATCTGGGTTACAATCAAATGTCTTCTATGTAAGGCAAATCAGTAAGTTCATTGCCTTGGAATAGCCAAAGTCGCATATCTTAAGACGCGGCGCTGAGCTTCCATCTAAGAGGGTGTTTTCCAACTTAAGATCTCTATGGCAAATTTGCTACAGCAAAAGAGAGTGATTGATTAGTTATTGAAGAGTAATAGGCAGAGTCAAAATAAGCATGGACTGTGTCTATACTAATCGATAATGAAGATTGATAGGAATTAGTACCATAGAATGGCAGTGACTGACTCCTGATATGAGTTGTCGAAAGAAAAATCTTGCCTGATAATATTTAAAGGAACCAAAAATTAAATGATTAAACTCCCACATAAACAAGACGTCAGAATCTGAAAAATGTTTTGTTCTGTGCTATCCTTGCCTCATCCTCACTGAATCTACCATTAGTGCATATTCTCTCAAAAAGTTCTCCACCAGCTGCATATTCCATGACTATGGCTAAATGAGTTGGTGTTAGCAGAACCTGCACAACGAATTCACCTGTCCTGAAACTTGAAGAATGCAAAGGCACGTTGAAGAGCGGAGGCAAGGCTCTTGGTTTCGAATTTTGGTATCTAAATGTAAATTGGCGTTTGGACTTCAAAATCCTTTTCAAGATTCAAAATCTTCAAGTTCTTATAATTCTTGGCATCAAGAATTAGTGTCCTATTGACATGAAAAGTACATGTCTAAGTGCATTTTTTATATATCAAAGCCTCCATTTTGAATGAAAGAAATTGCATAGATTATAACTGAAACTTCCATATCAATTCATATTCTTTCAAAATTATCTGAGAGTTGAGAGAAATACTAAATCCATCTTTACTTTGAGTTGAAGGACCTAGTCAAACAAAATTCTTTTACTTTTTATAATCTAATAAGAAGAAAATACATGACACTTCGCATACCTCTTTGAATCTAATTATGTCGGGATGCTTCAACGACCTGTGGTTCATAATCTCTCTCTGAACATGCTCATCAATCTGCAGAAACCAAACAACACTCCAGAATCACTACCATCAGATAAAATAGAACACCAAGTTGAAAGAAACTTCATAAAAAAAAAAGGGTCCCCCAGCCTAGATTAATATATGAAGAAACTAGCACACAGCCCATACAAGACCATAAGAATAAAATACACAGGCACAGCATCTACTTCGCAAAATCTTATCTTCAACAAACATTTAACACATCTTTATGAAATTCCACCACCCACCCCACCTAAAAAATGGAAATATTTTAAATTGAAACATGGAAAAATTCAGAGAGAAATCATGAAGCTAAACATAGATCACCTTTTGGCCTCTTTCAATATGCTTTACAGCATAGAGTTCACCGGTCTTTATCTCTCTAACTAGCTTAGCAAAACCAAAGTTCCCTGACCCAATATCTTTCAAAATCTCATAACGTTCCATTGGTAGCTAGCTAACTATATTAAGTTAAATAATGAAGGAAACTAGGAAACAATGAAGACCAGCTACTCTGATGCCCTCTATATATATTCTATCCTTTTTCTCTAGCACTGCCTGCCTCATTATTTGTTTGCGTTGAGAATCTACATGGATTTTCTTGGCCACGAATGAAAAAGCTGCGGACTCTGTGCGCTAAGTGATTGTGTGAAGGTGCCCTGCTATTAATGGTCCGTCAAAGGAAAATGAAAGTAAAAGTCTTTGGAAGCTGAGAATGGTGTCAGCAGACAAGGACAGTAAAGTTATTTAGAAAATATTTTAGATATAAATAGTGGAGATAAAAAATAAAATAAGATAAAAAATATATTATGATAAAGTTATAGCTGGTAGTAGTAAGCAACACCTTTCTGGATTGAGACTCGTATATTTGGTTAGGATAGATAAGATAAGATAAAATATTAAAAAAATTATTTTACTCTAAGTATATATTATTTTCAAATTTATATATTTTAAAAAATAATTAAATATTATTTTTTTATTTTAGTTTATATTAAGCTTTAAAATTAATAATATTATAATAACTCTAGTTATAAAATTCAGATTGACCTGACAGGTTGACCTTAAACTTGGCCGACCCGAAACCTAAATTGGCCCAAGTTATAAAAAAATAAAGGAATGATTGACTCGACATGATCCGGTCAAAAACTCGGGTCAACCCGAAATAAAATACATGTCAAAAAACACAATCATTTTTTTAAGATTTTATTTTGGTCAAAACAAAGATGCTTTGATTATTTTAAAAAAATGGATCAATTGGGTTGACCCTCCTGATCCATGACTTGTACATTGTCCTAATCGACCCCCGAGTTGGATTTTAAAAATATGATAACAACTTTTATTCTTGTTGACTTGTGACCTGTGACCTTGACCTTTCCCTGAGTTTACCCTCGAATCAAGTTTTTAAACTATGATAATAATCATTTTTATTCTTACGTTGACTTGGGTTAACCCAAGGTGACCCCCTCGACCCGTGAGTCAGGCTTTACACCGAGTTGGCTCCTAAATCAGGTTTTAAAATTATGATAATAACACCTTTTGTTTTTATATTGACTTGGGTCAACTCGAGGCAACCTGACCCGTGACCCAAACTTTGTCTTGAGTTGACCCCCGAGTGAGGTATTAAAACTATTATAATAATTATTTTTATTCATTCGTTGACTAGAATCAACCTGGGACAATCTGAACTATGACTCAGGTCTTTTCTTAGATCGACCACTAAATTTAGTTTTAAAACTATGATAGTAATAATTTTTATCTTTACATTGAACAATTTTGAAATTGAGAGTTTTTTATAAAATATTTTATGAATAAAAAATATTGTCTTTAGAGACATGTCTTCTCTATACCTTATATTTTGAAAAAACAAAAATTTATTTTAAAATTACCCTAAAGACATTTATTTTTATGTCTTTGTCTCTATCTTTTCCCCCAAACATATTTTTATTTTTACTGTCTCTATTATTTCTGTCTCGAGACAGTAACAAAACACTACTAAAAAGAATAAATTACACGTGCCATCATGTTAGATTTTAGAATCCCAAGTTGTATTAATAAAGCTCTGTTTAGCATTGTGATGTAGTTTGCATTTTGTATCAATCACAAATTTAAAAATGTTTAGTTAATTAATATACACAATATTTTTATATAAATCCCATTAAAAACTCTCTATTGTAAACTTTATTAAAAAATATTGCAATTTATAACTTTTTTTAAAATCTATATTTTTAAATTATATTCATGAAAACAATCATAATATAAAAAACACACTCAAACAAGTTGTTAACCAACGTGGTTCTATTTTGGACCATCCTCTCGTTTAGGCTACTTCAATCTATTCGTTGTGTTCTACTTATTTTCGATTATTTAATGATATATCTTTTTTCAATTAGATAATTAAGGGAGCCGTACCTTGTTAAGATGTAATTAGTCTGATTTAAGGCACTATTTGATACTACATTTCAGTGCTTTTTCAAATGCTTTTTCTTGTATTTTTAATTTTTTTTATATAAGAATGTTAATTATAAAAACATATTTAAAAAGTATTAATTTAATATTTTTAGAGGAAAACATAAGATAGTGGTTTTTTTTCCTTGTTAGAATTTACTATTAAAACATAGTGATGAACATATTTGATATTAAATTAAATATAGACTACACTCATTTCTTTGGTTAAGATTTCTTTAAAAATTGTTATCCAACAAAATAATAAAACATAAATAAAAAATTGATCTTAAAAGAATTTTTGATTGATATGTTTATACAAATTCAAAACTTCAATCTCACATTCAAATATTACAATATTTTTTACGACTTGTTTAATAGAAACTTGAAAAAGTTAAAATTTGGTACGTGGGGCACCAAAAATTTGAGAGGAATGAGAGACTATAGGCTAAGTATGATTTGGATTTAAGTCACAAGCATATAGTCGGCTGTACTTGGATTTGAGTAAATTATAAAGTAATTTTTTTAATTTTTTTTTCCAACACATAAAAAACAAATATCTAGATTCATTGAATTTGTTAGATTATTTTTTTTAATAGCTATACAATTTTGTATACAAGTCAAGATTATTTTTTTAATACCTATACAATTTTGTTACTATATGTTCCGGCCATAATAGTCAATATCATAGTTATTAAGCTCGGTCTGACCTGACAGGTCGACCCGGCGGCTGGACCGGTTCAGGTGAGGTAAATGATTAGGATGGGCAAAAATCCTGTAAAACCTGGTTGAGACCCGATTTTTTTTTTTTTTTTTACAAATGTGTTATTATATGAATTTTTATCAAAAAACCGAAATTAAAAAATTAGAGTTATTTTTCGCATAACCCTAATCTATGGCAGTTGTTTTTTTAATTTCAAATCTCATGCCTGAATTTCGCATTGGTTAAGTTTTTTTTCTCTCTCAAATCGTGTACTTCCACTCCATATTTTCACGTTGGAATCAGTTTGATGCTAAATGATCAAGTTGCAAACCTCGGTGTGCGTGCTTGTGAGCGTCGTTGTGTGTATTGTCATGATTTTTTTATTTTATTTTTTGCTGGGAATTTTTAACTTCTTTTTGGTTAAGAATTTTTATTTTTTGGTTTAGCAACTTAGAAATGCTTTTTGTGCGTATGTTTCTTTGGTAATGTCCGTTTGAACAGTGAAATTAATACAATTTGGTAAATTCTTAATTACCGGTGAGAATTGATTTGGCAAACATTTTAAAAATATCAAAAACATTTTTTATATTTTAATATATAAAATTATGAACTTATACATAAAATATATTTTTAATATTAAATAAAAAAATCAGTTTATTTTATTTTTATGTTGGCATTAGAATGATTAGGTTTTAAACTGGTAAGATAAAGACTTTTTTTAACTCTTGATAAACAAATAATTAGAAAATATAATATTATCTTAGTTTACATCATACAAATAAATAATGCAGTTTATCTCGAGTAAAATGTATTAGGGATGTTAATTCTTTTCTTTTATACAATCAGTCCTTTTACAAAGATTTTAAGACCAATTAAGATTTTTAGTAATCAAAATATCGGGAGATGTTTTTTTTTATCAATAAAATAAATGAACTTATTATCTTTTCTATTCATATCATTTCCAATCCGGAAAAATGATCCCCACAACACTACATAATATTTTTCCCAATATTTTTTTTATCCTTTATCAACTAAACTACCCAGCAAGTGGACAAATCTTTGTTTGATATTTTATGCATCTTCTACACATTATAACAGTTGACCGAGCAAATGAACAATCTGGCAATAGCCATATCTATGACCTCATTTCCATCTTTAAGGATAAGATAGAGGAATGAGTATGAAGACGGTGTACCTACGGATTATTATAGTCTTTTTTTGTACTTCGGCAGCAGCAAAGTCTGGCTTCTTCTTGCATCATTCCAGTTCAAAAAAAAAAATTGTTGGATCGTTATTCATGACCTAATAAGCTGTTCCGTGCCCATTTACGTATATAATTAAGCATATTTTCCTTATAATTGTGAAGTTATCTTTGCTTCTTCAGTAATTTTGACGATTGGAACCAATGTCAATCCATACAAGCAAGCTTATGGAACTTGTGATGATAGTGACAGACGCAACCAAATCCAAAAACCATAAAAAAGCCCCCGGTTTTGTGACTGAATCAAAGAATATTTAAATGAATCACTACTCCGTTGATAAGCGAAGATGTTTTTGGAACACATTACCAAACATTTTCCTCGAGTTATCGGACCAATCGACCACAACAATCATACACGTGTGCTTTGCAGCTACCGTTAACCCTCTAAAAAATTGACCAGTCCAGTCCACCTAGCCACCCCCCGTCAGTATGATCATTCTCCGAGCACCACGGCTTCACTTTGACTCGTGAATAGTAGGGTGTGATGCTCATCTCACATCATTTGCAAAACCCTTTAGATTTAGTAAAACGTCGACTAGATTAAAAGCATGTTCTTGCTACCGGAACTTCAGACTAATCAATGGCTTCTCCCAGCAGATACAATTAACTCGAAGTATGTCCATTCAGTATTGCAAATGATGTGATATCTGATGTGCACGTCCTTTCACATCTAAAGTGTCAACTCATAGATAAGTGATGAGTGATCCAGAAGACAAGAAGACTGTGTTGTTTGATTAGGAAGTTGAGTGGATTTGAGACCCAACACATCGAAGTCTAAACCGTATTCTTAAAAGGGTAAGTACAAAATCACTCAATAGAAGCATTGAGTTCTAGTTCTTCTACTTCCCTATTGGATGAATCTCTACAGTACAACCTACGCCAGCAGCTGTTCCAATAGTATGCCACCATGCATTCTTGGCACATGATCGCACACAGATGACTCCAATCAGGCATGTAGCATTATTGGTTTGTTCCAAATTAAGTGGAGTGAAGATGGCATTCCCACCAAATCATTTCAACTGACATCAAATTAGATAGAACCCAAGACACGCTTGTATAGAGCATGCAGGTAGATTCACCCAGCCAAAGATGAGGATCTAAGGGAAATAGTTTGAAGAGCACAAGAAGAAAAACCCAGAAAACCAGGATTATAGTGTTTGTAGTCATGTCTAATCTTGTCTATCAATTACATTTTGATCAAGTTATCAGACACAAATTGTGTTCAAATCGTCGCTTCAACAGCTTGGCTCATCGGTATAACGTTCTTGCGTGGATGCTTAGTTTATTAAAAGACTCGATGCAAAAAGCAAGACATCACAGAGAAACCATTTAGAACCATGATGACGCAAATCATTAGTAAATATAACCTTGGAAAGATATCTATATCCGAGTTTTCTTCATATTTAGAATTAGAGCGTTGAAGTTACACTCTTACTACATACATGTTAGCCTTAAATTCCACACGCATAATGTAGATTTCAGCTAAACTGTTTCACTTAAAGTTCATAACCTGGGAACCTGGAACTCTCAGGTTTGAGAAGATCAAACCAAAGGCAAGCTGTTCCGGCTAGTCCTTGGAAAAGAGAATAGGCATGATTAGCTCCACGAGCATCCCCTATTGTCACAAGTTCACTAGCATTATGATACAGGAAGCTTGCAAACGCATTTGCTCTCTCCTCATATATGCTCTCTCCAGTAAGACGATAAAGGGAAAGGAAGGCATAAGCGTTTCCTGCCGCACCATCGGCAAGGCCTACCTTCTTCACTAACCCACTCTTCCAAACAACTTCCCCTGCTTCTATGGCAGCATTTCGGAACTCTCTATCATTTGGAAACATCTGCAGAAACAGTAAGAGTTGTTAGCACCAACAATTAAGCCTCAATGTTAGACTGATAAAATTCTTGGATTCAATATATGTGTTTCTCATTTTAACAGGTAATTGCTTCATTATACACCAGAACAGTTAGACTCTGTAGGTCTTCTTATCTTTATAACTATCAGCAGTTATAATATAACTGCAATTTCCAACTATTCCTACTTTCAAATGCAATTACTATGTGCATAATTTGCTACATGAATCACCTTTTAGGCTTAAGCAAAGTACAGTGTCAAGTCAGCAATTTTTGCAACTTTGATGTGCAATGTTTGAAATTAAACCAGTGTAATAATATTATGGAGATCCTCTCTTGGGGAGCACTTTACCCCTCTGTGGGCCGACCTGGTGCGAGCGTGGATTAGTCTGAACCAGCATCCAGGACACCGCGTGGTTTATACCAAAAAAAAAAACCAGTGTAATAATATGTGATAGAAGAAGCTGGGTTGAGCATGAGTAGTGTAGCTTTTTCCTTATGTAAAATTGTCACCATGGATGGATCCAAATGCACAAACACTATCAAATGAACTTGACTGAGTATCAATTGCCTACCTCAGATGCCTTGCAGAGGGTGATGGCCATGCCAGTTGCACCATGAGACCACTGCACCAATTTGTCCCTCGGGTTTCCTTCGCTTGAAGGGTAATTTCCACTATGAGGGAACCGGTTGCTCATCATGTACCTTAAAGTTGCCTTAACATCCTCGACATCCTCAATGGAGAGAGGAAAGTGAAGTAGCACTTGCAAGATTCCAGCAAGGCCATTGGGCGCACCCCAGTATCTTGTCCCATGCCATCTGTACATCAGTGGGCAAGCAGCATTATCAGATGCCCCTGCCCTTCCCCCAGCTAAAACAGCATCAACAACAGGCATAAGAAGATCACAAGGCAATGTCCCTTCGCCAAGATGCTTGTTGATGAACAAAGCAGCCCATAAAAACCCAGCTCTCCCATACATAAGCTCATACGACATCCCAAAACCACCTTCCTCAGGTCCAACGGGGAGGGCTCTCTCTTGTGCAACCTATAAATCAATCAAACATATAGTAAGATTGTTGTTTTCCATTGGATTGAGTCAGTTGACAAAAACTGTCCCAGTTATAGATTAGGTGAAAAATCACCGTCATTTTGATGAAGTTAAGCAGATTAGATTGGATGAAAAATCATCATTATTTTTAAACTTGATGGTTTAGAAAAGGATAAGGCATGTTGCCCCATCAATTATCCCCAGAGATACTGTACTTCTATGTTCTAGCATAAGAGCAGGAGTCCTGATAGGGAAAAAAAAAGTTCACAGCTCATAAAACACTGCAGGACCCCTTCAATTTGTGGAATTATATCATCTTATTTTGTTTGGAACTACTGCCGCTTCCAAATTAAGGGCCGGAAAGAAAGACGTATGAGAAGATTACTACAACATTAATATACAGTGTTCAATAGTAAGATATAATAATCTGGCAATTAAAGCCATGCTACCAAGCACCGAAGTGAAGATAAAGTAAATGTTTAGTGAAATCCAGAACAAGCGCGGATATTCATGATATAATGGAAGGTGCATCTAACTCTTTGCCTTCCAAAGGGCAGAGGCAACCTAGCTGATAATTCAACGAACAGACCAACTGCAAGTGGGTACTGTATCAGATTGAGCCACGGAGGCCAAAATTGATGTTTCACGACTCATAGGCGTTCCCACCCACTAAGGTGAGCTATAAGCTTGTCTCATGAGTCATAGCAGTGTACCGGCACCAAACATTGGAGGCATCTAATCTATCACTTTCAACATGTGGAAATAAGGAAGTTCCCACAAGACTACTGGACCACATTCCCAAAAAGAAGGAATAAATTACCTACTGTAGACAAGAAGATAAGGTATTGGACCCCATCTGGAAAGCAACAAATTGATCAGCTTTCTAAGTTCAAATGATGCCTTCCCATTATATAGGCATCCATGATAACAATTAAAGCAATCGTCTCGTTAGTGTTAGGTCTGAGCTTGGCAGTTGAGTGATTTTTAGCTCATATTGCTTGAAAGATCCAATTGTGATTGTCCAGATTCTTTTTTCTTTTTTTCTTTTTTCATTTTTATGAATGCCTAAGGTAGCAATAAACTTCAAGAAAGTAATGTCGAGTAAGTGTTTCCAACTGCAGTGAAGGATTTTGGATGACGGACAAATATGAAATGTATAGAACTGGATCCACAGAGGAAGAAATTCAGTAAAAGCTCCTCTGAAGAAAAGGGTCATGTGCAAGTATATGTGAAACAGCAAACTCATATAATTGGGTTTTATGAACGACATGCTTGGACCAAGCATCTTTCATGGCCCCAAAAGATATTCCTATATCATCTTAAATTTGTTTTCTTCTGGGTAGGCAAGATATTATGCTACTATATATATATATGACAGAGGATATTAGGAATTATGTTGATAGAGATGAAAATGGATATATTTGATGGTACCTCAAGGAAAAGATTCACAAAGAAGTCACGTCTTCTACGGTCCCCCTTGTAGCTAGCAGCCACGGCTCCTAGTGCATATAAGCCTCCTCTTCCACATAAGAAGGTGATGTGCCTATACATCCACCACTTCAACCATATCAGAGAGAGAGAGAGAGAGAGAGAGAGAACAAAAGAAAACAGAGCCAAAAGATAAAAAATCATTGCTGTGCAATCAGGGTGGTCATTTCTCTGGTTTCAAAATAAAAAAAGAATACTCATCCACCATTACTTCATCTTATTCTATCATATCAACCTTCCTGCATTTGAGATTTCTTGAGCAATTGATTTAATTTGCTTATTACAACAACACACTCCGTGTCGATTTCACACAGAAGATTTGATAATTGGCCGCGTCAGTCCATAAACATTTTGGTTCATTTAGGAGACAAAAGGTTGCTCGATTTAAACAAATTGGACCACCGAAGTTATTGAATTTGTTTCCACATGAATGATATGGACATTCACTGAAATGGAACTGAAGCAAGACTTACTGATCATTCATGTGGAAACTCATTCAAGGGGGAGGTTGATAGCTTAGATTTATTTATTGCTCTTAATCAAGAAAAAAATTATTTATTGCTCTTTTGTTTTTATAATTTAACGAGTGACACTCTTAAAATATCTTTTACATACCCAGATTAAATCTTTTCATTCACTTAAAACAACTTATGTGTGCCATAATTAGAAGATTGATGCATATTTGTTTTGCGAAAAATGTTTTCCTGGATGGGAAAATCTTTCTTATTTATATTTTTGCTATGAAAAAAAAAAATACTTCTCATTCACAATCAAAAATTAATGATGGAAATAAAAGAATTACACTGTTTTTCATTAATTTATTTTCTAATGTTGGTTCATACTAAAAAAAATCCAAAAAAATAAAATTCCACGGAATACAGAGACTCTTAACTAGGTAAGATTTGAAATCCAATGGCCAACAATTATTAGAACAATCCAGTTGTTTTAGAGCAGCATTTTTCATTTTGTTAAATTCTTTAAAATGTTGTCTTTAAGATTTAACCTCATTTTTTACACAAATACCATAATTCATGTCGGCATATTCTGGGTCACAGCCCATAATTTACCTAGAGGAGGTCCGTGCGGAAACGGAACATGTGTCAACAATCTCGGAGCACAACAGCAAGTCCTGCTCGTTACCGGTAACTTCGTACGACCGCAAGCAGGTGAAAGCTGTCCCGAGCAAACCCGTATACACTGTCGGGTCAATACCCGTACCTGTTTTACCATCTCTTTCCCACGTCACTTCAACTACCTGCATAGCACGACACAATAATTCACCTGCCTTGGATCGCCCAAACCACACGCTCACGAGACGCGCTGTATTTTTTTAATATAACTTTTCTTTCTCTTAAAGATACTTATTTTATATATTTGTTATTTACCGGTAAAAAGTTGAAGAAAAATGATGATAAAAATTCCTTTTAGATGTTCTGCACATAAAGTTGGGAAAAATACTAAATATGTAAACTTTTAATTTCAATGAAGAAAAAGATACTTTTTCTACAAAAAAAAAAAAGAGTTTCAAACTTAATATTTCTCAAAAGATAAAGAGTGCCAGATAAACTGTAAGCTCATCTACAAATGGACTAATCCGGCCAAAACAAAAGAAAATTATGGGTTATCGGACGGCAAAATGCATTACAATTTATTTTAAATGTTTTTAGAAAAAGAAAATAGACATCTCTCTTGCTTAAGTCATCTTCTCAAGTTTTTTTTTTTTTATGACAAGAACCTGTGAACAGAGGACTACAAGGTCGACCTGTACAGAGGCAAAAACATAAGAAATGCATACCTGGTTCTTGAGAGAAATGGCAGCTCTGAGAAGAGTTTCATGAGGGAGTAGCATATCTGTGGACGTCGGATCTATGCGGTGAGTCAAATCTAGCCGTTCGTTGTTGTTCTCCTCGTGGTTCTCTTGAGAAGCTACCCCCACCAGATATGACATGGTTAATTTCTCCTCTTGTTGTAGAAAGAAAAGAACTCTCTCTCAATATCCCTTATCTATCCGAGCTCTCAACTTCACTTCTGCGTCTAGCTCTGATTGTTAGAGGATTTCGTTTTCTCCTTTTCTCTTAGGGAAACCCAGGAGGGAAGGCAAAGAGGAGCAACGAAAATAGGATGTGACGGGGTGTGAATGTGTGTGTGTGTGTGTGTGTGTGTGTGTGTTTTGGTGTTAGGTTACGGTTTCGAATATTGGCGGTGTAGAACAGGGAGACATTTTTACATTTGCCACGTTGTCCGCTCAATGGATAAATATTGATAGCCTTGGTTAGGTAGGTATTTAATTACGGTGGATGGTTCTATAATTCTATTGTTTGTTAGGATTAATGTAAAATTGGTTGAGTTCGGTTTAATAGCTATTAATTATCATTTATGATAAATAATTATTAAATGGAATAAAAACTGGTCTCGCATCGTATTATTATTAATCTTTTTACTTGTAATGATATTTTATTCAAAATATTGGTATAGCTATGGAAAAATTGCCACTAAAATGATATTTTGTAGTGGTGGTTTTTCTTCGTATCATACTAGTTTGTATGTTTACGTGCGCAACCAAGATTTGTCTAAATATAAAAATAAATAGGCGTTCAAGGAAATTTCTTAATATTATTATTAAACCTAAACATACAGTCATTAAATATGAAAAAAAATATGTAGCTTAGGTTGTTTTCAAGTGATAAGAGCTCCGAATAATGTTAAAGAATATAATAATTATTGTTTTTTAAATTATTTTTTGCTTGGAAAATTATTAAAATAATATTTTTTTTATTTTTAAAATTTTATTTTTAATATTAGTATCTTAAAACAATAAAAAAATATTAAAAAATTAATTTTTAACCAAAAAAAATTAAAAGTCACTTCCAAACAATTCTATGGACGGAGAATGATGTGTAAATACCAGCCGCTGGTTAGAAGTCATGATTATGGAACATTGATTGAACTAGGAACCACCAACGTCTTGTTGAAACATCAATCAATATCTTTTTTTTTTTTTTTGTGTGTACTTTATTTTGTGGATAAAGTTATTAAATTAAAACATTACCTTAAATTGTCTATCATATACATATATGCAAAACCGATAAATTAGCCAAAAATTAAATTACATTTTTAAATAGTATGTTCCCATCATGTGATGACACGTGTGAAATACGTTAAAGAAATTAATTAAGATTATCTTTTCAGACAAAAAACTTAAAAGTGAGAATCTTTCAAACAATTCTTTTTATTTAAGTTAATTGAAAGCATATATCATAAGATGTAAAACCTAAAAAGAAGAATAACGAAAATGGATCTATATATCATGATTAAAGGTTGTTTTGTTAAATAATATTTATGTAGTCTTATTTATTAAGGGTAGAATAATACTTTCAGTTTGATCTATATATACTTTATTTGTATTTAGATTAAGACAATGCATTCATAATAAATAGATTATTCAGAATTGTAGCCTTCTTTCGTATTTGATCTCAATTATTTTAACAGTTTAACTTTAAATCATTAAGAAGTTTATCTTACTATATAAAAAGATGATTTATATTTTATTTACAACTTCATGTCCTTTTAATTATAACAAGTTTATCTTGTTATAAAATATATGTAAATCCTGAGGGGAGTAGTTCAATTGGTCAGAACTTAGGTTTGCTTCCTAGAGATCACCAGTTCGAGTCTTACAAACGTCAAAGCCACTGAAAGCTTACATGGTTGTTAACTTCAGGACCCGTGAGATTAGTAGATGTACGTATAATCTGATCCGAACACCTATATTAATAAAAAAAAAATATGTATAATTCAGAAAGAACTTGCTTGGGCGGTTTTAGTGTCCTATAAAGCTACCAAATTAGTTCTTGTTATTTGGATCTGTGATTCTTCGTGTTTTATTTCAATTTTATATTTCGGTTCAATCAATATCGTTGTTTGTTTGTAGCAGCCACTTTCTGTCCAATTTTTTCTTGTTCTTTGTATGTGTTCCAGCTTTTTATCCCTAAATTTGACTTCTTATCTCCATTATTTCTTATGAGAAATGACATCGCACCCAAGTAACAATGAAAAAAGGTTTTTTTTCAAAAAATGAAAAAGAAAAAAAAAATAGGAAGGTGTTAGAGCTCTAGGCGCGGGGCGCGCCAACGAAGGCACATTGCCTAGAATTCGGCAGCGATGGACTGCGGCAGAAACGAATTCGGCAGGCAGCGTACAAGAGTCTGTGCAAGTCTTTGAGCTGGCGACTTGGCAAATTAACCCCGTGACAATAGGCAAACAGAATTCGAATCCTCACTAGCAACTGAAGAAATTTAGTCTCCTGATCTAACAAATGAAGAACACAATGGTACAACCAAAAACAAATAACAGTCGCTTTAGATACGGAAGAAATTTAATTTACTGCCTTCCACTGCTATTAAATCCCATATTGGTTTTTTTAAAAAACATATTTCTATCCTAAGAAAAATCCGATTGCTCAATACCCAAAAATAACCGTATGTCATGTTTTTAAAAACGTCATTGTATCCTCTTTCTCATGGTGTGGCACGTGATATGTATGATAATCGGATTGTTGTCGGTGATCTTTTTTTTCCACTTCTTTTCTCTGTTTCGCCAGATAAAGTAAACAATTGTTCTCTTTGTTTTTTTTTTTAATTTCAATCCTCATTCTTTTGATTTCTTATTTCATTCTTTTTTATTTTATAAAAATTTTGTTTGTTTTCAATTTAGTCCTTCAATTATAATTTCTCATATGTTTTTTGTTCATTTCGGTCCTTATTCTTTTAATTTTTAATTTATTTTCTTGGCTTTTTTGTTAAAGTTTTATTGGCTTTGAATTTCATCTTTCAATCAAAGTTTATGTTGTTTTATTTTTTTTAATTTCACCTTCATTCTTTTGATTTATTTTTTTTATTAAATATATTTTTCAATTCAATTTAACCCTCGAATTGAAAGTTTTTGGTTTCCCTCTAATTAATTTTAATTTTATTTTTACTCTCATTCTTTTAATTAAAATTTTTTCTTAGATTCTTTTTGTGTAATTGATTTTTTTTTCTTGGTTTCATTTTTTGACATTTGATTTATTGAGTATTCGGCTCTGTATTTTTTTCATTTGTAGCGATTTTGATCTAATAACCTGGATCACGAGTTTGAAAAGTTAATTTTATTAAACATCTTTGTTTTGCTCATTTTCTTTTACAATATTATCGTTCTGCATTAGTTTTTTTATATTGGTTTTGTGATTATTTTTTATTTTATTTTAATAGGTTTATCTTAGTCTTATTATATAGGTCACACTGTCACAGGTTTTGTATTTTTTTTTATAGAATTTTTTTAAAATTATTTTGTTTATGTTTGATATTTTCTTTTGAGTTTTCCATTTGACGAAGTCGTTTCAAGTTAAATAAAAAAAAAAAAGAGACTGTAACAAGAAAGTAGCCTTGATAAAGTAGATTGCAACCTGAAGGAGACTCAACCTTGGAAAATTCACCGGAATTTCGTAGAAGTTTCATTTGGTGAAAGTGATATCATAACAAGTCTATGGGCAAAGCCAATAAGATTTGAATTGGTAAAAAAACTCAAAGTTTAAGAAAGAGCTTTGTGGACTATTTAATATTCAGCCTTGCCAAGAATGGAGGAAGAAAAGTAGCAGAAGCTTCAACAGAAAAGTCCCTGCATTGTAACCAGAAAAAAAAAAAAAAAAAACAATTCTATGCATGCCCAAGTATTCAGATTCCGAGAACAAATTCATGAAGTCTTGAATACGAATATAGCCCTCGCCCTAAAATGATTTGCTCAACTAGAAGGAAATATTTAGAAGAGAATTAGTAGAAGCGTCGCCTTGCATCATTAAATAAAATAGCATTCAAAACGCTAGGTTTGATCGACTAATCTAACCGTTGAGGTCAGAAATTGGTCCTTTGATAAGGCATTAGAACCTCGAAGCCTCAAGTCTCTCTATTTTTTTCTGGTAATAATGTAATCCAAGTGGATAATGAGAAAAAAATATTCACATTGTGAGCTGATCAGGTGAACTTTTGCCTTGTGAAAAAAGATAAACTATGTATACCACTGAAACAAAATTAAATGCATGTAGACAACAAGTACAAATGGTTATTCACCACCAACTGATTGTCCCCTTCTGTGTGATCCTCCTCTCCTCAGTAGAATATCACCAAATCTTCGTATATATGCTCTTTTTCTCGTAGAGTTTCTTTCACTCTCTGGATCATTGGTATGAGCCCCGTCTATATGGTCATAATCACCCGGTTTTGTTTCTTTTCCAACATCTGTGAATTTTTTCTTGCGAGGCACTGCTGCGGTTGGTGATTCTGCTTGCTTATCAAATATTGATCCCCTAAGTAGATCAGGATTTTCAGAGTCCTCATCCTCATCATTGTTGTTTTGTTTATCTGTAGTTTTGTTGTTCTCATCTACATCCCTGTGTTTGTTTGGAATTATTAGCTCTTTAAAACTGAAACTGCATGTACGGCCCAGTTTCTTGCCGTCTTTGTCCTGTTTCTCCTCTGCATTCTGTGGCTTTTCCTTGAGTTGGTTTTCCTTATCTTCTACTTTAAGCTCCCTTTCCGATGCTTCAGAGAGAAACTGCTTCAACTCTTTAATTTGCTCGAGAGTTGCAGCTTCATTGATCCTAAGGTTTTCGTTCTCTTGAGTAATGAAAACCAAAGCATTGTCTTTTTCAGCTAAGACGTCTTTGAGTTGGGAATTTTCATCCCTGGCAATCCCGGCAGCTTCTTTTGCAACATTAGCTTCATTCAGGGCCTGTTTAAGTATATCGCGCACCTTCTGATTCTCTTGTTTAGCTATCTTGTTCATGTTCTCGGCTGTTCTTAGCAATTCAAGAAGTTTATTGTTCTCTTCACATGCGTATGACTTTTCCTCTTCAGCTCTTTTGATACAATCGACAAAGCCTGTCTCTTTCGCATTCCATGCCAGAAGCGACTCTTCAGCTTCTATTTGCAACCTCTCTGCTGTTTTTTTATATCGATCCGCTTCTTTCCTTTCTTCATTCAAAAGAGTTCTATGCTTGTCCTCAAAGCTATTTATGTTCTCCTGTAAGATTTCTGCCTCCTTTTTGAAGCGCTCCAGCTCTTCCTGGGTTAACTTGAGCTTCTCCCTTGTTTGAGTGGATTCTGTTGCAACTTCTGTTAGCGCCATTGCCAAGCCATCCATTGCCTTCTTGCTGTTCTCTTCTGCTTCATTTGCTAGCTTCAGTTCACGTTTAAGCAATTCCATCTCCTCGAGTAGACTCTTGGTCTTCGATGCCGAATGTTTTTCGCCCTCTTGAGCATGAGTCCGGTTCTGTCTTTCCAGGTGAAGTTCAGACTTGAGACTCTCTAATTCTTTTTGCAATGAAACTTTATCTCCATCATGTTTCTCCAACTCCTCTACCTGCTTGCGAAGGGAAGTAATCTCAAGCTTCGATTCTTCAAGCAGTATCTTGGTCTGCTCAAGCTGCTTCGTTTGGGCGGCAAATGAATCTAGCAACTTCGTTTCTGCTTCGTTCCCTTTCTGTACCTCAGCCTCAAGTTCTTGAATTCTTTTCTTGCTATGGGATAATAAATCCAATGTACGTGCCTCGGTTGATTTAACATTACTTAACTCTTTGTTCAGTTTTTCCAAAGAGTTATCCGCCTCTCGTAGCTTTCCAACTTCAGCTTTCAAGGATGTGATAGCCATTTCTTTGATCTTCAACTCTTGATTTGATTTTGACAATGATTCCACTACTGAATTGAGTTCCACAAATATATCAGCAACCTTCCCATTAGACATTGCTTCTTTTAACCTGGAATTTGACTCATCGGCCACCTTCTTCATCTCTTTAAGCTCATCACGTGCTCTATGTCTTTCCCTTTCTGCTACATCCAGCCTCTGCTTTAAATTCCTCAGCTCCCCTTCAACTTGCCCCTTATCTTGTTGCATCTTTTCAACTCTTAAAGATTCCGTTCTAGCCACGACAAAGAACAAAAACACATGATTATTATATGAACTACCTTGACTCAAATTCTGAACTATTGCGCGGTGATTGGAAAGGAGAATTTGATGTAGAACAGGAAAGAAATAGTAAGGGGGAAATTGAAAAAGGGAGGAAATCCAAGGAATAAAACTAAAAAATGAGCAGCCAAAATCCATTGTCAATCATCAAATAGGAAACTCAAATGCTCAATGTGTACGTTTTAATACAGAAACTGAGCAAACAAAAACAAATAGGATCAGACTATACAACGAAGAGCTAAATTTTCTAAAAAGTTCTGGGAATAGCATGATTAACCAAATCAAAGAAATGATCAAACAAATAATATCCTGCAAGTCTTGTTTGGTTTCTATCAGAATTATGAGAATTTAAGCACAAAACTCTCTTTGCCCCATATTAGACATTTGTGTACAGTCAAAGGAGAATTCAATACAATCCTACATAGATATTGAATAACAACAAAGGCCGGAACACAGGAAATTGAAAAAAAAATTGAAAAGTAAACAGGATTGTTACCTCAGATGAGTATGTGATCTTTCAGGGCTGTTGTTGGAAGGGCTTGATAGACTTTAGATTGATTAGTATGTTTGCTCGTTCCCTTTGCTATGTTTCGAAGCAGAAATGGCTTAGATACAGTCAAGGAAGGGTTCTTAATTTCATAGAAATCTCCATGGACTTTGAAACCACGCCAAATATATGCATGAAACCACAGAATAATATATTAAAAGTTCAAGAGGCAAAGAGAGGAAGAAACAAAAGAACCATTCAAAGCCAAAAAAAAAAAATCCAAAACAAGAAAAACATTAAAAGATATGACACATAATAAAGAGAAAATAACGCATGGAATCTTCAAGGAAATAAGGTGCAAGAAAGGAAACGACTTACCTAGGAAATAACCAACTAATGCATAGGTTCTGTTTGGATGACAACGTTATTGAATTGTTCCTTGTTAGTTATCATGCATCTTCTAGATTTGGAAACTTCAAGACAAGGATCTCTCAAAAACAATATTTTTCTTCGAGAAATCACAGAGAGAGAGAGAGAGAGAGAGCGTTGGGTTTGGTTTGTTTGGATATGTAAGAAATAACCCAAGTTGGCGGGTTTTCCACTAGGCCATACTAAAGGCTATAAACTGAAGAATAATATAAATATATAATAAAAAGGGGTTCAAAGTCAAAGAGATTTGTTGTTTTCCTTCAATCTTAATGGGTTTGATTTCTCAATTTGTATTTAAAAGAATTCATTTTTTTAAAATTTACTAGATGATGTTAAGGGTGCATTCTTAATATTATTTAGGAAGAAGATTAAATCTTAATTAATATATAAATCAATTTAAAAATATCTTTTATTGGCTCTCTGGTAAGAAATCGGTTGAGTTGTTGATATTGGCCCAGTCAGCTCGTGTTAAATTATAGTTGCTCATAGCCGGCATGACACGATCGGCGAAGAATTCCAAGAACTGAAACATTCTCTGTAGATGCTGCTTTGAAAAACAATAGTCAGTGTCAGGTAGGTACGTGGCCATGGGAGGAAGCCTCCTCTGGTGTTGTCACCAAAAATTCTTTTTTTTTTAGTTTTGCCACTGGGCCTATGACCCACGCTTTCAAATTAATTTTTAAGACCTTTGTGTTATAAATGTGTTTGTGAGTCAATGAAGATTTTTTAAATAAAAAATAAAAAGATGATCTTTATACTCAATAAAATAATTTAAAAATATTTATTAACCAATAAATAAATAAATAAAATTTGTTGACGCTAATTACATAGTAAAATGAAAAACTAATCTTTCTAATAAAAGCAAACGATAGATGTACTTATTATTCTTTTTATTCTATACTCTTTTTATCTTAAATATTAATTCTCATTGCTCATAACAAATGTGTTATACATGCAACTTGTTTATATAAAATATAGGAGGGAGGGAATGATTGTGAATAAATTATAATAATTTCTTTGAATTATTATGAAATTAAAATATAATAATTATAAAGATTAATTACTATTTAAAAAAAACTAAAACTACATATTTAAAAAAATAAAAAAGGATATTGATTAAGATTTATATATAAAAACTAATATATAAAAAAAAGTTGGATGCTTTTAGGCCTGGCAAGCAAAGCAACAATTAGGTTTTTTTAATAAAAAAAAATTAAACAACATGTTGTCTATTTAAGTCTTTTAATGTGATAGTTTTTAATTATATCTCTTTAGTGATAAAAAAAAAAAAATTAGGATTACTCTTAAAAACACACTAAAAACCTCAATAATCATCCAAAGACTAAAGCATGAAAAATAATAAAGTTTATAATTGAAATATAAATTGGTAAAACAACATGGATCAAATAATAGATAAATTGAAGTTTTAGGGATTAAATTAAAGTTTTATGTAATCTAAATGGATTCTATTTTGTTTTTTTTTTTTTAAATAAATCTTCTTCTTTTAATTTCAATTTTTAACAGCAATTAAAGCTCTATTTCACAAAATTAATATTTAATTCAACATTCATATATTCACCGATATTATATATATACGAGCGCATAGTGATAAAAAAAAAATTAGAGTTCGAGTTGTTAAATCTTAAAAACATCCAAAGAACCTCAATAATCATCCAAAGACTAAAGCATGAAAAATAATAAAGTTTATACTTGAAATATGAATTGGTAAAACAACATGGATTAAATAATAGATAAATTGAAGCTTTAAGGATTAAAGTAAAGTTTTATATAATCTAAATGGATTCTATTTTGTTTTTGTTTTTTTAAATAAATCTTCTTCTTTTAATTTCAATTTTTAATAGCAATTATAGCTCTATTTTATAAAATCAATGTTTAATTCAACATTCATATATTCATCGATATTATATGTATACGAGCGCATGTATATAAAAAGAAACCCCAACACAATATTCATATCAAAGCTCCTTACATTAAAGAGCCATTTCTCCATATCCAGGAGTAAGGGTCTTAAATGAGAAGATGAAGAGCATTTGTCAAGGAACCTTGGAAGAGATACTCTTGTCTCTGTTACTACCTCTCAACTTCTTGATGTCCACTGTGACTTCTTCTTCCCCGTTGCACAGAATGACGTGAGCAATATATGTAGTGAAATAATTAAAAGATCAAAATAATCAACTTTAGAATGTTAATTGATTCTACTCCTCTTCAAATAAGCTGTCTTTGGATAATTCAACTATAGAAGGAACTTGCCTTGTACAATCTCTGTTCGTAAACAGGTTATCTTCCCTGTAATCTTTAAGTGAAGGCACTTCAAACATACAATATCCAGGAAATAACGTTCCTCTGAGCTCTTCTGCAGAGAGAAGTAGAAAAGGAAGGTTTCTGCTACACAATAAGCTCAGGAATGTTGCAATTCAATCCAATTAAAGCGAGTTAACTCTAGATTAAATGACACATGTTCTCCACAATATAAACAAGACACCACATGTGATTCAAGAGAATCAAAACCATTTTCTTATAACAGCTGCAAGACTTTGGCTTTTTTGGTAGACAAAAGACTAGAGCAGGCAGGAAAACCTGAAACAATGACTGGAAAAACTGTAGCTTAACCTTATAAAATATCTTTGAATGTGATACATCAATGCTTCCAAATCAACCTCTTTCACGCATGCCCTGCCGAAGACTAAAACATCAGGCTAGAAACCAGCGTTTTTAGCAAATGACAGTTAGAGTAGTGAAAATGCGTTTTAACATTACATGTAATATTAAGCTTTTCAAATACATCCCATCCGACCTTATGCATGTGCCCCCTCTCTGCATCCAAGTTACAGCACTCCACATGACCATTTATAAGCAAACGAATAACCGATGCGATGCCCATGATACCACCGTCCTCTTGGGCATTGATGCGGGAGCTCTTTTTGGGGGGTGGGGGGGCGCAGGCAGCGCGTTCATGGATGCCACCTTTTCTCCAGTAGGCATTTGTGATTGAGGAGCATATCAGAGATGTGCATTTTCAAATCTGAAGGCAGGTTTGCATTACAGGGTTCCAAGCTACCCAAGTCTTTTTGGGCATTTGATCGAATAGTTGAACTATCTTAATCATATCTGCTACCCCCAGATTTGAAGCATTGACAAAGGGGGGGTTTAGCTAATCGTACCAGCTATTGCCTAACGGTAGGTATTATGTAAACCCTGATTGGGCAGCTGATCTTGGCTCAGCAAGCCCCCCTGCAATCACATGACTTGTATTTCTCAGGGATTCCATTCTTGACTTCCACGGTCAGGGAGGACCATCATTCTAATTATGACCTGGTTAAAAGTCCTGGGAAAATTTAAAAGTATACCCATGTCAGAACGCCTATCAGCGCCTTGTACATTTCTATACGAGCGCTGCCTTGGTCGCCAGAGCTCAGACCAAGGTTGCCAAAAACCATGCCTCAGACCATATTATATTTTGCGTGCAGCTGGGACACTAGTGAAATCATTTTATTCGCAAATTACACTGGCATTGCCAAGGTCGGCTTTCTCAAAAACTTGATGCTAAGGTCCATTCTGTTGATGGCGTGTTGCAGTTCTGAATAATTCATTCGAACCTACAGAGCCTAGAGGGACCACGGTACACACAAACATTTCGCTTTTACATATAAAAGGGTGCAAATCTTGAAACTAAAGATTTTGCATCACTCCATCAACGATGACAAAATTTGAACAATGGAGAGCGGGCACGAACCTAACCAACAGAAAAGCAGGCCTTAGTGTGTTTGGCCGAACGAAAGTATCACATTTTGCTATGTTCTTCGTCATGCAAGAGCCGGGATATCCAAAATCTCTTTTGAAACAAAAGAAGTACATAGCCTATTAATCCTTTCAAGCTTCGAAACTCGGGAGTCTCAACAGCACAAGCCACACCAACCCTTGCGATAGCTTTGGCGGTTAAAATAAGTTTAAAATATTTTTAATTGTGATTTTAAAAAATAAATTTTGAAAAATGTTATAATGAGATTCATGTTTACAAAATATATCATAACCAAGACTTAAAATATGCGATAAGATTAGAATATGATAAACTTTTGCATACAAAATAAATCATAAAAGAGCCTCTCCATTAAAAACTATATAAATACTACTCTTTTAGAATAAAAAAAATAAAAATAAAAATATGTTTAGTAATAATATACAAGATAAAAAAATATATATATAATTATTTTATTTTTAATATACATTATTATCGAACTTATTAATTTAAAAAAATTAAATATTATTTTTTTTATTTTGATTTATATATACTGAGTATTGAAATTAATAATATTAAAATAACTTTAATTATAAAACTAAGATCAACTTAAAGGGTTGATCCGCAACTTCAAAATTATAATAATTATTATTTTTATCCATATATTGACCCGAATCAACCCGTATTAAACCTCTCAACCTATAACCTAAATTATTAAATCTCTTAACCTATAACCTAGATTTTACCTTGCTTAACATTGACTTGACTAGGGTAAACACAAATTAACCCTCTTGATCCTGACTTTGCTCCAAGCTGTCCCTTGAATTAAAAATTATAAAATTATAATAATAAAGTTTACATTGATACAAATAAGTTAAGTTAACCCCCCGACACATAATCCAGATCTTATTGACCTTATTGCGAGACGACCCTCAATCAAATCAAGTTTTAAAACCGTGATCACATCTACAATCATATCTACTATTATTATTAGGCTAATCCGGTTAACAGTCAACTTCAATTGTGACAGACTCGCACCGAATCAACCCTCACATCATCAAGTGATGCTTTGTTCCATATCCAACCCCCAAAAGAAATTTTAAAATTATATTAAGTAAATTAATCTTTAAATATTTTAATCGAATAATTTTAAAATAAAATTTTTTAAAGGGATATAAAAACTCTGTTTTAAAAATACAAAACTTAAATCTTAATTATCTCTCTACTGTCCCATCCCTCCTGAGAAGATGCTGTGAATAAACAGGGGCTATTTTAACTGTGGTATATAAAAATGGCCAACAAATACTACCAAAAATACCAATCACCAAACAGTTAATAATAGGCTGCCAAATTACCAAGACAAGACCCCGACAAGGCGGCGGCACTCAACCGAACGGGCGGCGCCTATCGAGAACACCGCAAAGAGACAATGGACACACCATAGTAGCTCCTCTTCCAGATCCAAACATAACAACCCACCGTCAATTTTGACGTTGAGAACATAGTTTGCGTAAAACACCTACCGCTGGAAGCCCCAAAACTACACGGAAACCAAAAATTCGTTTCGCCAACATCTTCCCAGTTGACAACGAAAAAATGATCAAAACTCTAGATTTAACAAAACTAAACTAAGAATTAGATCAAAAATATAGCATTTGTTCATGCAACCACTTCCTTGTGGCCTCATGTCACGAAAGAAAAGACAACCGGTCAAACAGAGTTACAACGGAATAAAATATATCAAAGGTTCAATCCCCACAAGATAAAACACCATCTACTAACCCCACCATCACACAGCTTTCTACTAACCCAACCATCACACAGCCTTACACCACTACCACCAAACCTACCTATCAACTACCTAAACTTTGCTGCTGCTGATTAAAAGAACAGTGTTCTCCCCTTTCAGCTTGTGCCCCCTTAAGCACGTTCACCTCTGATCCTCCTAGCCAGCTGAATATCCTTGGGCATTATGGTGACCCGTTTGGCATGGATGGCACAAAGGTTGGTGTCTTCGAACAGCCCAACAAGGTATGCCTCAGCTGCCTCTTGCAGTGCCAACACAGCATGGCTTTGGAAACGCAGATCAGTCTACACAAAAAAAAAAAAAAACGCACTATCATCAGTATCGAAACACCAAATCCACATCCATAAACACTATCAAGATAATAACTACCGAATCAATAAATCATACCTTAAAATCCTGGGCAATTTCACGAACAAGCCTCTGGAAAGGGAGTTTCCTAATCAGGAGCTCAGTACTCTTCTGATACTTACGGATTTCACTGCATTGCATAACATCAACATATTAACATTTAGTTAATTAACAACAAAATACCTAATCAGAAACAAGCAATGAACAAGTGCACAGCCCCTTCGAAAAAGGAACAGTTTATAACTCACCGAAGAGCAACAGTTCCAGGGCGGTAACGGTGAGGCTTCTTCACTCCACCAGTGGTTGGGGCAGACTTACGAGCAGCCTATTAATAAACAACAGAGATTTCGAATTAACAGAATAACACAATTTATTGCAAGTTACGCCCGCCAAAACACAAATAATTAGACCTGATGGAATAAAAGAGAAAAAAAGTACCTTGGTAGCGAGCTGCTTCCTTGGTGCCTTTCCTCCAGTAGACTTACGAGCAGTTTGCTTGGTACGGGCCATCTATACACAACCAATTCATCAGATACAATCATCCAAATAACAAATAAAAGACAACATTTAACATTCATTAACACAACTTCATGCAGATATTGACCACCTCGCTTTAGGCCTCCTGGGCAACATTTGAGAAACAGAAGAAAACATAATCAAAACCACACGTCTTATGCAGAATTCATATCTTTGATCAAGCTTATAACATAGGCCATGAACGAAAATGTGTTTTCCTTACATTTTCTCAGCAAGCAAACATAACCACAATTCAACAAATGTTATCGAAATATGAATGACCTTGAAACTATTACACAACTAGTGACATAAAAAAACAGTTCCATCAAAACTTATAAGTCTAAAAAATCCTAAATTGGTTTGAAAGTTGATATCAATAATTGCAATCATAACAACGCAAGAAAAATTAATTAATTGAAACGAAAATGATAAATAAACCGTAAACTTCGAAAAGGATCCAACAATTTCAAACACCGAATCAAGAACACACAAATTCAATACCCAAAATCCCCCAAAGCAGACTTTAATTTCAAACAACAAGTAACCCTAATGATCGAAGAACTTAATCAGAAACCCTAAATTAGGAACAAGAGAAAATAGAATACTCCGAAAAAGGCAACTTTGAATCTCTTCGAGAATCTCTCGCTCCCTCCCTGCGTCGAATTTTTGTAAAGTTTGAAATCTAGTGAAGTCAAGGCTTACTTATAGAGATTTGGAGTTAGGAATCGGACGGGTAAGATTGGATATCTTTGTGCTTTCTCTCCTTGTTATCGGACGGTTTAAACATTGTTAATTTGTGTTTTCTCTACTTGATATGAACGGCAAGGATGTGGTCTTAGAGAAGTGACGAGGATCGCGAAGGCTTGATTCTACAGTTCTATTGGCCGAGGGAAGTGACACTTTTGTTTTCTGTACTTTTATGTATCGTGAATTTTGTAACATGGAACTCGATCTTAATAAAGGTCGCCAAAAATTTAATATTTGTTTTTATTTAAAATTATTTTTTATATATTTTATTATTATTTTAATATGCTAATATTAAAATCGAATCATGTAGTTTGGAATGTTTAGAAATGAATTGAAATTTATAATTTGATTATACTGTCTACTCATTTAAATTATGTAAGTACATTTCTTAGTAAGTGTATGCTTCCAATCTTATTTTGATTAATAAACAATTAAAATTCACGGAGCCTCATAAAAATCTTATTGCGAGTAAACAAACGGAGCATAGGAGTTGTGAAATTACATTTATGTTCTAAAAGATCAATGGGCCAAAACTAATTGGTTGTGTGTTATTGTAGTGTACCATAATTTTTTAAAGTAATTATTATTTGAAAATATAATAAAATACTTTTTATTTTTTATTTTTTTATTTTATATATAAACATATCAAGATTATAGAAAATACTAAGAATATCAATTTAATAATTTTTCAAACCAAACATACCTTTAAAATATACGCAAACACAGCTCCAAACAAGAAAATAAATGGTGTCTTAAGTATTACAAATTTAAGGATGTGTTTGATAACGAGATCGTTAACAAATGTTCTTTAACTTTGTGTTCCACAAACTTAAGTAATAAAAACACTAGTTATAAGCATAGTTATTAAACGCGGCCTGGAGATTGACCAAGCAAGGAGCCGAGTCGTGGGTCACAGGTTGACTCAAGTAAACCCGGAAAGTTTTTAAAAAATATGTTTGAAATTTTAATATCTCACATAGAAAAATTATGAAACAATGCATGTAAATGTGAACTATAAAAAACAAATATGAGGTAAAAAGTATAGTATAGTTATCTCACATTGGAAAGTTAACAAACAATCTACGTGAATGTAGACTATAAAAAAGAAATGTGAAGTGTAGCATATTTATTTCATATCAAAAATTTTAAAAACAATTTATATGGATATTGCTATATATAGTTACCCCATATTAAAAAATTAAAAAATAATGCATGTTAATGTAGCCATATATAGTTATCTCATATCGAAAAATTAAGAAACAATGTAAGTGGATGTAGGTTATTAAAAAAAATACGAGGCATGAAGTATAGTATAATTATTTCACATCGAAACGTAAAAATATAAAGTGTTATATAGTTACCCTACATTGAAAAGTTAAGAAATAATCCATGTGAATATAGGCTATATATAGTTATTTCACATCGAAAAATTAAAAAATAATTTATGTGGATGTATATTATAAAAAATATATATAATAATTAAACATGTAAGTACATATAAAATGTTCAATTATGCAAGAATAAATTGAGTCATTTGCCCAATCTTCATCGTGTTTTTGTTTTTGTTTTTTTTTATTACCCCTCCAACTTTCATCCTTCTTTTTTTATCTCTTGAACACTAAGACACATAAAAAATCTCTAAACTATTATAATTTATTTTAATAAAAGATATATGAGGTCAAGTTTAAAGTGGAATTCTTTTTTTTTAGGGTTAAAATTCCATTGGAAATTATTCATTAATAGGAGTTCATTGTCATGGAATATTAACATAATTAAAATAAATTATAGATAAATAAAAAATTAATCTCAAAGAACCTTTAGTTAACATGTTTTTATGAAATAAAGTTCAATACTTTGTATCCCACATAGAAAAAAAATAAGATTTTCTTGTAGTTTATATAGTGGAAAGTTGAAGAGTCATAAATAAGTCTTCGCAAAATAGTTTGAGTTTAACGCGCACGTACTTGGCTCGGCTCGGGCATAGGCCTCAAGTGTCGGTTTGATTATGTTTTTTGCTAATTTATTTTGGACTCGGATTTGAGTTTTTTATAAATAATTCTCTACTCATATAGAATTATTTTTTTGTTGGTCCATTTATGAATATCCAACCCATGAATAAAGAGTCTGAACATTTAATCTTCTTCATCTTCCTGAATAGTTTTCAAAGGAAATACATATGGTTTTAAAGCTAAAAATTATCAAATTTTTATTTCTTTTTAAAGGGTTATTTAAGGTCAAAAGATGAGAATTAATTATGGTTATTTCTCATGATTAATCCTTCACCAATGTAGGTTCAAAAAATTAGTATAGATACGAGTTAAATGGAAGATGTTCATCACACTAAATTGTAGCTCTTTAACCTTTTTCCATGTGGTTTTTTTTAGCTTATTTTACCATTCCTTTTGCCATGTCTTTAACTTTTTTCATTCCCTAATCTAGTGCTTGTTATTTAGGGATTTTGAGTTTTAAATTTCTCTAGTTCCTAAACCTTGTTTAATAATGCATTTAAATAAGGAGTACTTGGAATATGGGAGGATAATTACATAATTATCATGTTCACATCATGTGAGGAGCAATAAAAGCTTGAGGACAAATGATTTATCATTAACATCATCAAATTATTACTTGTTTTTGATTCTATGATCTTAAGTAAGTAAGTGCCTTAAACTTACCCAAGAATTTTCCAATACAAGACAAAATAAATTGTCGATTCTCCAATAAATGTCAACAACTTAAACATGTACTATTTTATCATTAATTAGTTTTGCTTTGTATGTGATAGTGCGTACTAGGATTTTTTATGCTTAAACTATAATCCTATATATATGTGTGCACACGCATACTAGATTGCTTTGATCTCTTTACTGGTTTAACTTGACCACATAAAAACGCATGCTATATAACCTAAACTTTTGTAATATCTAGTTACAATTACAATTGCAAAAAAAAAAACTAAAACTCTAAGGGAAAATATTGTTCCCCGAGACATAAAATTACTATGGATTGTGATGGTATTTTTTTCTAGTCACTCAAGTTTTATATGGAAATTCAATTTCATCCTTTTAAATTGGGTTGAATTGCGATTGAACTTGATATTTTGCTTTAGATAGTTTCGAGTAGGGTTCTCGCAATGTCAGGGGAAAAATTGCACTAAGTAGATACTTGTTTTGGCAAAATTAAATGAGGTTGTATTGTTTTAAAATAATTTAAGTTATGGGGACTAAATTTGAACAATAGACAAATATTCAACCCCCTCTTCTTAAAAGAATCAAAGACTGAAGTGCATGCAAGGAAAATATGAGCCCCAAGTTTTTTCTGGTTACTCAATTTTTATTCTTTTAAACTCTATCCCTTAAAATGTAATTGTTTCGAGATTGGACTTAACAATTTTTTTTGTTTGTCTAGATATAAGGATTTCATTGTATCAAGGAAAACTTTTGATGAGTGGTTGATGCTCAGTTTTGCAAAATAAAGCTTAACTTTATTTATCTAAAATAATTATGGCTTGAGGGAACATATTTAAAAAAGAAAACAAATGGGGTTAAAGGGTAATGGCAAATGGGCAATGCACACGAAAACATGTAAAGGAATTCGTCGAGTTTTAAAGGCACATGCAGCTTCTTTTAGTGTTAGAATGTTGCTATCTTTGTGGCATTCCATGTGTCATCGAGAGACATATCTAGCAGTGTGATGCGTGTGATGGTTGGTTGCACATGGAAGGCAATTTTTTTTTTCATATTTTTTTTTCTCTCCTCTCCTTAGAATTCACACTTATCTATAAAAAAAAATTCAAAGTTGTCCTCTCATTTTGTTTTTATTTTAGATTGGGTTCCTTTTCTTTTGATTTTTTTTTTGTCTTTTTTACAATTGATTTTTTTTCAATTTAATCTTTCAATATTTGATTAGTTAGGAATTGAATTTCATGATTTTTTCCATGGAGGTAATTCCGGTCTCATGACTTGGGCTACGAGTTTGAAAAGTTCACCCAGCTTAACATTGTTCTTTTTTAGATCTTTTTTTACATTGATTTTCTTTTTCAAATTCATTCGTCAAAAATGAATTTGCTAGAGACTAAGTTTCATAATTTTTTTCGGTCTTATTTTTATGAGGCTATCTCAATTTCATAATTTAGATCGCGGGTTTGACAATTCAGTTTGTGTTGACTCAAATATATTTTTTACGGTGTTTTTTTATAAAAAAAATTAAGGTTTTTTCAATTTCGTCCTTGAACTTTAGGTTTTTTTTAGAATTGAACTTCATAATTTTTCTTGTTTTGCCTTCTATTAGGCTATCCCATTCAGATGGTCTAGCCATAAGGTTTGGAGGGTTTACTCGGTTTTACTGGTGTTTTTTTTTGTTCTGTTGGTTGATTTTTCATTTAATTTTATTTTTCTATGTTGAGTTCGTTGGAAATTCGACTTCAACACTTTCTTTGATTTGTTTTCTATATGGTTATCTTGAAATCACTACTTGGGTTGTGGGTTTCGCATACTAACTTGCATTTTTTTTTTATCATTTAGTATTGAATTGTTTTAAAATTAAATTTTATAATTTATTTTTTTTAACAAGTACTCTTTTTATGCAAATCATCATGATCAGTTTTTTTAAAAAAACTTGGTCTCATTATCTTTTTGTTCTCATACAAGTAAATAAGACCAACAATTATTGGACCTAGAAATATCTATTACACAAGCAGTGAGATTTTTCTTTCTTATTTAAAATACTATAACTGCATTTAAACATCTTTTTTTACAATATTTTTTTAATTGGCCTGCGGCATAAAACAAGCACTAATCTATAGCTTCTAAACAGCAAAAACTTCATGAATACTTCATTTTTTTTTTCCTGTTTTTTATATATAGAAAATGACATAATAAACTCGTCTCACTTCGTAGTTTTCTTTGTTTTTTTTACACGAGGCATGAACATGATTCGCCGTAACCATATTCAAGCGTAGTCTTTCTGTTGATGTAGCCTTTTGCTATTACATTGATAGATAGATCTTAGACAGACAGAAGATTGATCACGCTGATTGTACATCTATTACATTGTCTCAAAATAAAAATTACATTTCAATTGTCATCTGACATAATTTGGATACATTTTATTGAGATGATTACGTTATTTATGAATTAGATTTAAGTAATATGAAGATTAAACAAGTAAAACTAATTATTACATCCATTGCTGTGGGAATAAAATCCCGAAAAGAGAAGCGGTGAGCACAACCGTAGCTCGAACAGGGACCCACCCAAGAACACCGAACAATTAAACCGAGTCGAATTTGTAAATTGCACAGCAATTTTAAAGGATTCCAGTGCTCATTTACATGTGCCTTTCCCGCGGCTTCAGCAATAATGCATGAATCCGTTGCCACTATAAAATTAAAAAAAAAAAAAACATATATTCCCTTCGACTGACTAACCTGATTTTCTATTACAAGAACAAAAAAAATTAGCACTAGCTTGATAACAACTCTAAGAAAGTATAAATCAATTAGATTATACACCGACGAACACCTAAACAACTTAGCATCTATTTTCATTAACAACTGGAAATCATCAAGCACCATCCTAAGACAGCAAACCACAACGTGTAAGTTGGCATGTCAACCATTAAACAAGCAGAAACAACCATGCGCGGCTAATTTTCTCTTCTCGACCAGCAGTTTGAAATGCCTTTAAAACCAACTGGTCTAATTCCTGGAGTTATTTACCTCATTAAATTAATTGAAGTTCAGAGCCAGAAACCCGCACTTTTATCTTGCTTCCTTGTCATCAAATTGAAAACAATCTGCAACCTTAAGATGATTTGCGAGCTGGATTATAGCTGACTGCACAACTTCAGATCTCGCAGAGACAGAACTGGGAAGATGGGGTAGGCAAACGGGCAGATATTGCTCATCATCTTCAGGAGGGCAGAAGACCGAGAGCACGGATCTGCAGAATATGAATCTGGAGACACATTCCATAAACATATGTTGGAGGATTAGCTAAAATCCAATAATATATCCAAACTAAAAACAATCATTACATAGAAAGGAGCAAAGAATGAAAAGGGAAAGGGTCCTGCATCTACATGGCCAACCTATTGTTGTAAGAACCATTTCAGCCACAAGTCAAGAACCATCAAAATGCATAAAGGATATTGAACAACTCCACAGATTACTAATACTTTGCTTCTATTGAGAGATAACTGTACCTAAGAATAAGCCTCCGTAGAAATGGATCAGATAAAACTTGTGCCCAAACCAGATCCAGGCCTTTTGATGTACAGAGAATAACCTCCCACTCAGAGAATGCAAGGGAAAGTATCTCCTCAGCATCATTATAAGAATCCTAAAAGAACAGTGTCATTAGCCATAAAAGAAAAACTAGGAATAAGAAAATTATCATACAAATTAAAGAACTTAGACCAACAACTTACCATATCAGAATCAGAAGTGATGCCAACCATCTGGCAGAATGCCTGCAGAGGAGCAGTCAGGAAAAAGGTAAATTGACTTCCATTATGTGTTGTATCAACAGCAGATGGATTCTTGAATGCTGGCCTCAAAGGTGAAAGAAGCAAAGCAGCTGGCTCTCCCCTTTCTGCACCATGCAGGACCTGAAAATCATCCACAACTCAAATAAACAACTTTACGGATAAACCAGAACTAAATAGGGCAAGATGAAATGCAGAGAATCCTAGGTATGATACACCCTGCAGATGAATGATAAGAAGCATTGACAATATTTGCCTCATAAATCCCTCTGCAGTTATGCCAGCAAGACAAATTGACATTGGTAGAAAGGAGTCAGATCTAAATGCATGTCATAAGATGAGGCTATGCATGCCCAGCAGCTACCTCCACAGTACATTGAAGATTAAGGAAGAAATGAATCCCATCAAACTCGCTACCAAAAGAGGTCAACAATGTAGCTGCTTCCTCCACAGTACAGTGAAGATTAAGGAATAAATAAATCAGCACTAGCATATTGATTAAGGGATTAAAATAAATCAGGCAAGCAGCTGCCATGTGCATCAGTGGAACATAAAACCTTGGCTTTTGCATCTACTGTGCACATCAGTTGAACACACCAGGTATAGATTAAAAGTAGTAAATATTTTACTATTTTATTTTTATTTTGCTGAATAGAACACGGCCATAGGAGTTGATACCATCACTGTACTATAGAAAGACATAGGGTGTGAGATGATAAGTCTGTCTATATATATATTCTAGATACTGGTGTTAAGTTTTATAGATCAATCACTTCAGTTTACCTAAATTTTTTTTTTATATAGATAGAGTTGCAGTTTTCAAGTACATCATACCAATAGGTATTATTGTCTAAACAGACAGCTCTTCATGTTTAAAGAACAATTTTATTAATTACAACAAATGCAAGACAGATCAATAAACAATCAAGCTTGAAGTTGGCATTATTAATAGTAAGTTACATCCAACAGTTTGATTGATGAAAGCTAGTGCAGTTTTAAACTGCATGTGCATGCAAACAGCAAGTTATTCCAATGCAATAAACCGATGAAATATTTAATTTAGAAAGATCCTCCGCAACATGTTTTCCTTTCCTTTCTTTCTTTCTTTCTTTCTTGAACAATCTGCAACATTTTTCTCTCCCTCCAAAAACACAGACACCCACATCAAGGGGCAAGCATACAATGCAATCCATCATGTTCAATGATATTTGTAGACACAAAATTGTCATATGTCAAATTTAAATGCAGTTCCACCACATGCCAGAAAAAATTCCAATGTATGCACTAATGACTGCAACATGTTTTCCTTTCCTTTCCTTTCCTTTCTTTCTTTTTTGAACAATCTGCAACATATTTTCTCTCCCTCCTTAAACACAAACACCCACATCAATGGATAATGCAATCCAACATGTTCAATGATATTTGTAGACACGAAATCATCATATGTTAAATTTAAATGCAGTTCCACCACAAGCCAGAAAAAATCCAATGCATGCACCGATGAAATATTTAATTTAGAAAGATCCTCTGCAACATGTTTTCCTTTCCTTTTCCTTCCTTCTTTCTTTCTTTTTTGAACAATCTGCAACATATTTTCTCTCCCTCCCAAAACACAGACACCCACATCAATGGGCAAGCATGAATGCAATCCATCATGTTCAATGATATTTGTAGACACGAAATCATCATATGTTAAATTTAAATGCAGTTCCACCACAAGCCAGAAAAAATAATTCTAAACACTAGACTGTAGAATCAATCCAATTTCTACGACAAGCTATTCACAGGTTATGACAAACCTGCCTTGAATGCATGGCTGTTGTCACTATCAATAATCAAGAAAAGGGGTCTTCGAGTGAAAGGAATTATATCGCCAGGGTAAAGGGCATTTGACCCTGAAAATCCAAAAGCATCACACCTTAGAGTGGAACAGCAACACAGGAAAGTGATAAAGTAAATTCAGTAAACTGAGGCTAAACACTAGAAAGAGCAACAAAGAAGTGCAGCCACTCACCACCATTTCCCCGAGGACCTAACCAGAGACAGTTGTCATGGTAGTCACTTGACTCTCTCTTCCCGTTACAATGGGATTCAAGTGCATGGATTTTCTGTTCACTGAATGCTCCAGAGACAACTCTGTCTTTGGAAGATTTCTTTGATTCTCCAGAGCTTTCTACTTGAAAAACATTACTTCGAGCAGCCTTCCCTGAAGAAGTGATTCATGAAGACAATTAGTCTAGGATGATGAGACACAATCAGTTGACTTGTACTAGCTTATGGAGGATCATTAACCTGAGGCTGATAAATATATGAGCGCGATGCTCTCTGGAGGGAGCTCTTCACAAATTGTTGCCATAACCTGTGAGTGAATAATTTAGTCAAACTGAAACCAGCATTTTGGAGTATATAGCATGGCAATGAAGGAATGAAAAATAAAAATATGCCCTCAAGGAATAAATGTGAAATGGTCAGAAACTTATATATGAACCTTACCCGCTGATTTCCAATGGGAAAACTAAGTCACGAGTATACTTGTACCATGGTTTTCAAATAGTAAACTACATGTTACTTGTATAAGATTTTGTTAAATTGAGCCGTGTTCTACAGCTGATGTCACTGTGTCATACAAAATTTACTTGCACAGAAAAATTCTGCCACAACATACACTGACTACGACTGTGTTCCATGCTAGTGAAGTTACCACACAATTTTTTCGATGAAATGAAAAAATTTCGCATGGGGCCTGGTTGACAGGAAATCCTGATAATGCAAACAGAAAAGCCTCACAAAAATGACATCAATTGCTTCAAAAGCAGAGCAGCCTCAACTGAGGCATAAAAGACAGAGCTGGGTAACTTAATAATGTAAGATCTTCAGAACTAACCGCAAGCAAATATGTCACTGAAGGACGATAAAGAACAGCTTTCCTTGGATTTGATGGTAAAGATGGATCGGTCAAATCTGCAGCCAAGTTTATATTTATCAATCCAGAAGCTCCAGAATGATCAATTAGAGTGCCATTTTCACTCAATTCAACTGGATGCTTTTTGTAAACTGATTCAACTGGACGCTTTTGGTAGAAAGATTCACTAGGTTCCCATTCTAAACATTGCATCATCCTGTAAGTGTCCAAAGTAAGTTCCGCAAATTTAACCTGAAAATGACAAAAAACATAACTTGTTACAAAAAAATTCACTTAATTGGGCCAACTAGCTAATTTAAGCTCCATGTGAACTTATCAATAACCAGTCCTACAAACTCTAAAAAATATTTTACCTCATTTTTATGATAGCTTGTCAAGAGAGCATCTCTGAATTTTACAATCTTCCTCGCATGGAAACGAGCCAAATAAGGACGAGAAGCTGCATGAGAATCAAATAGAGCACAGTACCGCAAAGGCCTGACATTAGTGAAGGCACTATCAACTTCCATAAAGCGGAAAATTTCTTGCACCACTAGCTTCCATTCTTTGAAGTTTGTTTCCTGAGGACAAATAATTCATTTGTTATTGTTCATGCAAGTGTTGACAGAAAGTTACATGTAGCATTTCAACTTATAATGGTAACACAGAAAATCAATAATTTTCCCTAGTTAATTTGGACATATTAACCACAAGCCTCCTAGTCCATGTCTCATATAGAAATGCACAGAAGTCAAATTTACACTGTAAATTATTCATTCTACCAAATAAGTAGCTATACTTTCCATTGCATCCATTGCCTCACCCAACATAGCCTCACAAATTCTATTGCTTGAACTCTATTCTTGGCAATGATCTATCAATTATCACTTTGGAAGAACCAATGCAACTAGGCCAACTGAACTAACTACCAATCGTTATGAGCATTGTTGGTGCTCTTAACCATTTGGACATGATGCTCCATAGATGGTCAATAGAGAAGGAACATAATAAACGATGCCACGCTTCCTTTCCGTCAAAATAGGGTGTTTTTTTATAAGATAGGTATAATATATAATGCATAATGCCAGCTGCAATTACACAAAATTCATTCACATGAAATGACATAAAACCAGATGCCACATCTAGCTGGCATGTCCTGGAACAGTAACTTTACCATCTTGTAGTGTTTGAGAGTGTTGTAGCTTCTGCTTTTGGGTGCGTTTCAAAAGTGTGTTTCATTTGAAAAAACATCAAATTGATGTTTTTTAGTGCTTTTCGATGGTTTTGATGCGCTTATATCAAAAATGAAAAAAAAATCTGAAAAAAATCATTTCAATGCATTTTCAAGCAAAAGGCATTTTTGAAAAGCACTCTGCACCACAATACCAAAACACACAAGTACTAAACACAAAAACCTCCCATAGGAGTGTGTCAACTTTATTTAAAGAACTGTTTAAAGTAGATTAACATGTAAATACTTGAAAATTCATTGACAAAAGACCCCTTTATCACCTAGAACTAAAAAGGTCTAAGCCTCTTTAGGATTGCTACCCCTTTATTTCCAACTTCCAAGGTCTTTATTTCCAGTAAACTGTAAATAGAAACCCAATCCAGTGTTTAGCAACGATCTCTCTATATTAAGTTTGAGAAACGCATCCCCGAGAATCAAAGCGCCAAATTAACTTTAAAAAATTAATTAATTCTTTTCCTTAACAGATATCAAAAGCTAAATTTTCATTCTATCACCCCAAAACATAAGAATTCTTAAACCTTCACCAAACAAACGTAAAATTGAGCTCCAATTTTCACAAATTCAGCAATCTGACTTCTAACTAATCCGAAAAATTGCCTTTCTACACCAAACGAGCCGCTTAATTTTCTTCAAAGTCAATTAATTAACCGTTTCCTATTCCACAATTTCCTTCCTTACCAAGTTCAATAAAAAAACAATTCTCCACAAGAAGACGAATCCACATAAATAAAAAATTCAAAGTCAGTAAATTACTATAAAAGAAAAAAAACAATAATCCACCAAAAAAACAAATAAAAAAATCCTAAAATGGAGACAAAACATCTGCAGCCAAAATCACATAAATAATCAACAAAAACTAAACATTTTCTTCTAAAAAAAAAACAAAGCAAAATTAAAAAATCAACTTACTCGAAAATTCGTCTTGCAGTCATCAACAAGAGCTTTAAACCTCTCAGCAAGCAATCTCACCATATCCATCTTGCTCAAAATCAAAGCAACAAGCAAGAACCGAGCATAAAATCTCAACTCCTTAAACCTAACACCGACATCAACCTTCGCTTTACCACTTCCGCCGGCATCAAAATACTTCCTCTCCAAAATCGCTTCGTAAAACACGTACGCTTCAACTAAAAACCTGGCTTCATTACTCCTCATGTACTGATTATAATACAACTGCCCGATCCGACTCGCGATCTCTCCGATTTCCCACCGGTTCAAACCGGAGTCAACTAGCTTTGACCGGTTGTCCTGCTGGTACTTCCATAACCTCATGTACGCCTTGAACACTTTCTGAAAGTAGTGATTCTGCGGGGAGCGTCCGTACAATGGCAGGTCGCGGACTCGAGCGAACTTCCGGTCTGCGCTTTCTACCAAGGAGTGGAAGGTTTTTGAGACGTCGTCGTTTTCTTTCTTCGCCATGGGAAAACCGGGTTGGTAAGAAAAAACGACGGCGTTGTAACTCACCGGTGCTTGTTACCGCTGCTGGTTCTCATGAGAAAATGTAGAGGGAGAGAGAGAGCGTCGTGTTTTCCTTTAGCTAATGAGTTGCCTGGCTTTTATATGTATTTTTTTTTACTTTTATTTATTTATTTTGGAGTGATTAGTTTTTTTTTTTTTATTGTTGTAGCAATGGAGCGAGTTGCATTGAAATAACAGAAGCTGATTCTCAGTGATACCCGGGCATATGTTAGAGAGAGGAGGGCGGGGGGTGTCAAATTGTCAATATTTATGGTTTAGTGATATTAGTCAATTATCATCCCTGTGCTGGTTTATTTTCTTATATTGATCCTTGAATAATAAATTATGCGACCGTGGAGTGCATTTCTTGAATCTATTTTATGGCAATTCCCGTCCAATTTTGCTTTTTCTTTTTCGAATATTTACTCTTGAAAGTTGTCTAGATGTTAAGCAATTTAGCTCTGTATCAAGTGCAATTTATCATAACAAAGATATTCTAATACCTCAATTTTAAGATTTTTATTAATAAATTTTAAGTTCAAATCCTAAAAAATATAAAAATTTTAGATGAGACTCAAAGATAATGAAAGATTTCTTTTTTTTTTATTCACGCGGGGTGTCCAGACCAGCTTGTGCGCACCTCGACTAATCCTCACATGTCCTGAAATTAACGACCATATAAACCTCCAGTGGCCATCAATATTAACAACTATATGATTCGAACCTGAGACCACAGGGAGAGCAAACTCATTGGTCTCAAGCTCTTACCACTGAGCCACCTACTAGATAGTTTAATGAAAGATATTTTTCATCGAAAATATCTAACTAAAAGCTATCAAGTTTAGATGCAAAAAATATTGGATGAGTAAAAATATTTTATCTGAAAATCTATTTAAAAGAATAGACTAAAGTTTTTATGTTAATGTTTACATTGTGAAAATAAAAAATAATTTGTAATTTGTATAATAATAAGCGTGCAAAATAATGTTTACATCTTGAGTTTGACGTACCATTTATGACCGTTTTTATATTAATGTTTATATTGTGAAAATGAAGAATGATCTATAATTCATACGACGAACATACAACAAAATAATGTTTAAATCTTGAGTTTGACATATCATTTATGGCAGGGAATATTCAGGGTTGACGGCCAAGTATTTCTACAAAATTAAAATTCAATGACTTGATTGCTTATTTTTGTAATATGAGGTTTAATATGGGGGAAAGCATCATATCGGAGGAGCAGAAAAAAAGTCAAGAAACCCGAAACTAATAAAGAAGAAATATCTGTGTGATTTTGGAGGAGGACGGTGCTTTATAAGTTTTTAATCGTTCGATGTGATTTCTGGTGATCGAACGGGGGAGAAATGAGAGCTACCGATTCGAGAGGATGATTGTGTTTATTTTTCCTTAATTGATTTTTTTTTGTCTTGATCATGGCATGATGCTTGATCTGATGGAGTAATTTATGATTGCTCCCCCATGAATTCTGCATTTCAGCTGGCTCATTTCCTGCGTTGCAGAGAACAAAACATCCACTGGCAAGCAAGGGGCAATAATAATAATAATAATAATAATAATAGGGCCAAAATAATAATAATAAAATAAAAAAAATAAAAAATCTGATATCGCGTCAATTATTTGCTTCACATTTTTCAATTGGATTTCCAAGATCTTGTTTATTTGCTGGAAAATATTTTTTTAAAAAAAATAAATTTTAAAAAAATGAATTCCGAGAAAGTAAATTATTTTCTAATATTTGATAATATAATGAAAAATAAGTTGGAAAACATTTTTCAGTGTTTGGTTATGTCATGGAAAATGAGTTGGAAAATAACTTATTAATGTTTTATTTTTCTCAAGTTTATTAAGTAATGAGGAACAAATCTTACAAACTAAAAAGTTGAATGAGAATGAAATTGAAAAAAATATAATTTCATAAATTATCTCAAATAAAATAAATGATAATCAAAATAATAGAGATCAAATCTAAAAAATAAAAAAAATAAAAGATGAAGAAATTAAAATAATAATAATTAACATTTTATAAATTATTTCAAATAAAATAAGTAACAATCAAAAGAATAAGGATCAAATTTGATAGATAAAAAATTTCAATAAAAAAATGATAAGAGAAAAGCAAATAACAATTATAAAAATGAGAACCAAAGTTAATATAAAAATTAAATTTTAAGAGATGAAATTAAAAAATAAATATTCAAAACAAAATATATATAGCAATCAAAAGTTTTTATGACTAAATTTGATATAATCAGGAAATAATATGACTTTTCTAAATTTTTCACAATTTTCAGAAAGTGTTTTCCGCCCAAAATTTATAGGAAAACACTTTCCTGGAAATCAAGCCAAATTTTTCTTTGACTGGAAAATGTTTTCCGTTGACCAACTTTTCTAATGGCAAACAAACACAGAAAAATTTGGAAAGTGGTTTCTTATTTTTATATTTTTAAAATTAACACTTCAAAACCATCTTAAAAATATTTTAAAAAAAATAACAATTTGTTTTTTTAGATGACTCTTGTGAAGTCAATTTCTTTCCACTCGGAAGTTAACTACTAGCCTTATTTCTATTCAAATTAGTATGAGTCGTGGCTATATAAACGTGAATAAGCCATCCACTAGTTTTGGAAAAGACTCAAATCCAGTGAATAAACCTCGTCAAGTTTTGGAAATTTGTTTCTTTATTAGCCATCCATCCACCAACTCTTTACCTAGAAATTAGAATCAACCTTCGAATAAAATGTGAGCAGTTATGTCCTAAAAAGAGTGAAACGGTATGGGATTGGTCTCTCGAGGAAAGTGTACTTGCCCCAAGAATAAATCGATAGAAATCAGTAGGTGAACGGGATGACCATACAGACAACACAGGGACAAGGTTGGAAATAATCAAAGCTAATTCCTTTTATAGTTTGATCATCCAAGGTTGACAAGTGAATTTGACTATCGAAGGGAATCCAACGTGATAAAGCTTTGAGCAATGGCATCTCGGACAGTTACGAGGCATTTTCACAAAGTTAGATACAAATATGCTGCGAGTGCTTTTATACTGTGATTTGTCCGGTGCTTTATAAAAATGATTTGATCGGTGGTCGGCTGATAATGGCTGGCAAATCCATGAGGATTTTGGGGTGCAAGGAACCTTTATCAATGGCTTTTTTTTTTTTTTTTAGATCCAATATCATCGTTTTCTTTTCGGTTGGTGTGTTTATTTTAATTTTTTTCTTTAATTTAGCAGATCAAGCTATTCTATACATATTTATCGGTACATATGAGCTTGTATATATCTCATGAAATTGAATTCACCTCTTCATCGATGGTGTCCGTGCTAGAAAATCCGTGGGTAGAAAATGTGCTCATTTTGACAACAAGGGACGTGAACAATATGACATTTTGCGCAGAAAAATGATTGCATGTGGTGGACAGTGGACACTGTGAGAACAATTCACGTCAAGGGGTATAAAGTATAAACGATGCGATATTACATTTGGCAATAGCTAGGAGCCTAGGATTAGACATGAGCCTATATGGGTCAGATTTTTTTCCATAAAAAAAAATATTTAAATATCATAGGCACTTATTAAAGAAGAGGAAAAATTAGAATCGAATAAGTTAAATAAATTGGTTTTATTTTAATTAGATTATAACAAAATAATAAAAAATAGATTAAATTTAAAAAATGATCACAATAACTTAAAAACAAATTTTGTAAAAAAAATAACGTAGCTCAATTCTTAACTAATTAACATGGAACAATGAAATTGGATAAAAAAAATAGACAAAAAAAAAGTCGGGTCAACTCGAGTTAGCATAACAAATTTATAACTTAGGTAATAACGGATGAACCAACACAAGTTAGCATATCAAACTCGTGATCTAGATCATGATATTAGAAAAACCTAGTAAAAAATAAAACCTCAAAGCCCTTTTTTTAAAAAAAATATGTTGAATGATGAAATAAAAAAAAGATAAAAAAATGATGTCAACCCGCATTAACTTTTTAAACTCGTGACCCGGGTCATTAGATTCAAAGCACCATATTTGAAAAAATCACGAAACTCAATTCCTAACAGTCAAATATTAAATGATAAAATTGAAAAAAAAATCAATTATACAAAGGGATCCAAAACCAAAAATAGTAATTTAAAAAATGAGGATAAAAATTCAAATAAAAATAAATTAGATGACAACTACTAATTTTTTATTGAATGATGAAATTGAAAAGAAAAATCAATTCAATAAAAAGAAGAAAAAAACAATAAAAAAAATAATGATTAAATTAAAAAAATAACATATCACAAATTAAAATTGAATGATAAAATTAAAAATAAATAAAAATTTCATAAAATGACCAATAACATAAATTAAAAACCAGAAAGATAATTGTTAGAGTTTAAATATCAATAATTAAAATGATAATTTTAAAATTTTGAATGGTTGATACAAATTTAGACGAAAAGAGAGAGAATAGAGGGGGGATACTATCAGTAGCAAACCGCCTCACTTCCATTGCCGTGCCAAGAAGAAGATACCACAACAATTCCAATGACACAATAAAAAGTAGTCTTTTACTACCGAGAGAATTGCATGCACCGCAAAAAGATTATAAATGCCTCCCACATACCTTTTTATTTAAACGAGATGACATACCCGCGCGCTGCCGCAGGCTTATAAAACAAATGCACTTGATGGTGTTATAATTGTGAACCAACACTAGATAAGTAATAGTTATTAAAGATATGATGAAGCAAATATTTCATGACGGAAAAAAAAGTTGTGTTGGTGATCAAAAACTTAGAGACTGAACAAAATGATTTGTAGCAATCTACAGTGTTTCGTGAGGAAAGATACAGTGTTTTCACCACATGATCTAGCTTTTCAGTTAATAAAAAGCAAAAAAAATTACAAAGCTAAATTCTCTACCAACTTAATATTAAAAAAAAAACCAACAAAGATAATTTTGGAAGGAAAAAAACTCATGAGAAAAAACGTTGCAATAATTGACAATGTTTTGTGAGGAAAACTACAGCGCTTTTCCCAATAAAATAAAATAAAAAATCATTTAGAGAAATATTGTAGCAATCCACGGTGTTTTATGAGAAAAACTACAACGCTTTCCTCATATGATTTAGCTTTATTGTAATTATAATTATTAACCAACTCAATATTACAAAAAAATCGACAAAGATAATTTTGGAAAAAATCATAAAAAAATCACATGGGAAAACACTGCAACAATTCACAGTGTTTTAAAGAAAAAAAATTACAAAGCTAAATTATTAATCAGCTCAATATTAAAAAAAAAAATTATTGACAGAGATAATTTTAGAAAAAAAAAACAAACACAAAAAAAAAGAAAAAAAATCATGTTGGAAACACTGTAGCAATTCACAGTGTTTTGTGATGAAAGCTACAGTGCTTCCCCATATGATTTAACCTTATTTGTAATGACTTGTAATTCACAAACAACTCAATATTAAAAAAATAAAATTAAAAAAGATAATTTGAAAAAAATTATCACAAAAAAACCACGTGGAAAGATACTGTAGCAATCCACAATGTTTCATGAGCAAAACTACAATGCTTTCCCTACATAATTAAGTTTTATTACAAAGTTAAATTCTAACCAACTTAATATTAAAAAAAATAAAATTGACAAAGATAATTTTGGAAAAAAATATTACAAAAAAAGAAAACACAAAAAAACTAGAAAAAAAACTATGTGAGGAAAAATTGTATCAATCCATAGTGTTTTGTGAGGAAAAACTTGTATTTACTTGTAATTGCAATTCTTAACTAGCTTAATATTTAAAAAATAAAATTGACAAAGATAATTTTAGGGAAAAATATAACAAAAACAGAAAAAAACCACGTGAGAAAAAACACTGTAGCAAGCAACAATAATTTTCAAGGAAAGTTACAGTGCTTTCCTCACATATTGTAACTGTAATTTTTAACCAACTCAATATTAAAAAATAAAATTAAAAAAGATAATTTTAGAGAAAATCATAAAAAAATCACGCGGAGAAACACAATAGCAATCAACAATGTTTTAAAGAAAAAAAATTACAAAACTAAATTCTCAATCAGCTCCATATTAAAAAAAATCGACAAATATAATTTTGAAAAATAAAGAAATAAAATAGAAAAACTATATGGAAAAACATCACAGCAATCCACAGTATTTTAAAGAAAAAAATTACAAAGTAAAAATTTTAACCAGGTCAATATTTAAAAAGTAAAATCAATAAAAATAATTTTTTAAAAAAAAGAAAAAATAAATGAAAAAAAAATAATTTAGAAAAAAAAACAAAAAAAAAGAAAAAAGGGAAAGTTAGCATAAAAAAAGAGAGAAGAAAAACACTTTGAATTACTGTTGTAATCCACAGTAAATTATGTGTGGGGAAACAATAATGTTTCCATACAATTTAAATATTGTTATAATAATATCTTATTATTATTAAAATACTAAATTACTGTCGTTCAACTTGATGACAATAAAATAAATAATGAAGAGATAAAAAAGTTCATGGACACAAGTTTTAAAATTTTGCTTATATGAGTAATTTATTCATTTTCCTATGTTAAAAAAATGAAAAGATTAAAAAACCTCTAAACGGTAGTTTTAAAGATTTTAATTTTAAAAATAATTGAGTTATTTTGATGTACTTAAAAAATAAAAAAATGATTCTATCCCAAATCAATTGGTTGAAAACTAATAGACACTGAAAAAAAACTAATATACTCCCCAATATCAAAGACCACTAATTTTCTTTGAAAAGGGAAAAAAAACAATTTTTTGTTTGTGTTTCAAATGTATTTTTAAAAAAATTTAAATTTAAATTTTTTTTTTTGCTTTAAATTAATATTTTTTTAGTATTTTTTGATCATTTTGATACAATAATGTCAAAAATAATTTTTTAAAAATAAAAAAATATTTTTTAAATATTTTTTTAAGTAAAAAACAATTTAAAAAATAACCGCAACTACATTCCCAAACATTTTCTAAATGTGGCATGCCTATGGTTCTGTTAGACCTGAAAAGAATGTTTTTTAAAAGATTAGAAAAGTATATTTTCTATAAATATATCTCAGGGCTGGCAAATGCATCCCAGTTATGTTACATGATCCAAAGAATTTTCCATCCACCACTTCCATCTCCATTGAAACATAAATAATTTATTATCCTAACATGAACTGGCATGAACCCGGGCAAGCTTACTATTTAAATTAATCTTTTGTTATTTGTTGAAATATACAATATTGGGTCATGGATGCCTTAAGATGTACTCGTGGCTCCGCTGTAGCTGACCGTGTCATCTCTTCGTACAGACAAGGAAGGTAGAGAAGGAAAAGAAAGAACGAAAGGAAAAAGACAAAAAAACCAAATGGGGACTGAACTGGCGTGAATAGACTCCCACTAGTCGCGCAGCATGGTTGGCTCTACTGTGAAAAATCAAAAAACACCTTGGACGGTATAACATTTTTCAAAAAACATCTGATAATAACAGAAAAACATGTGCAAAAATACAAAAAAAAAAAAAACCCTAAAGCAAAGGTTTAACAAATTTAATTCCAAGGTTAATTGAGTAATTACACTGTGCAAAAAATTAGAAAATCCCATCACTCCTCAGCATCAAACATTTCTTTCTTCATTCGAGGGCAAAGTAGTGTTTCTAAGTCCACAAAATTTATGAAAAATCGTTTACATCCTTCAACAATTATACATTGACTTTTACATCCTATAAAATGACTGTTTTACACCTGTTTTCTGTTTTTTTAAGGTGCCAATAAAAGTGTTTTGTTACAAGGGCAAAATGGGAAAAACACTAAATGGCCACATTTTTTTTTTTCACGCGGTTTGGAGAATAGGTAATAATATTCCTTGGATCTCGTGCATGCCTATATTATTCACGGCCTCATGCTAATGCTTTAATTCAAGACCCGTTATTATCATGGATTTTGACCGAGTAAATAAAAGTAAACAGGTTATAATCAAGTTTTTAACCGGATCATGCTGAATTTTTTTTTTTTTGTTTTTTCTTTAACCCGGCCCAACTCCGGATCTGCTGGATCCCGGGTCAACCAGTCGGGCCGGGTTTGAAAAGTATGCTTTCATTGCATAACGAGATAACTATCAATTTTTCTTGATTTCTCTGATTCATAATCGAATGGGATTTGATATTAGGTTATTTATACTAATGCCAGGTTTTTAAATAAAGAAACTAAGTATTCCTCTACATGCATGCTACATATATTCCTAACTCAATATATAACGGCTAAAACAACCTAAATTTCTATTAGAATTGCATTAGTGGTTTTTCAATTTGCATGATCATAAGCATAATCATTTTCATCATTTATTTTTAATTTATTATTGCTATTTTGTTCTTTCTTATCTTAAATTATTAATTTCTATACATATCGAGAGCCAAAAATTTTGTTTCTTAGGTTAAATTAAAATTTCTTTTCTAGAAAAAGCCAAAAGTTAAAATTATTTGGGAAAAAAAGATCTAAGGGCCACCCGGCATATCTCATTATTTTCATATAAGCAAATTTGGAGGGTGTTCGGGACAATAATAGTAATTATTTTTTAAAGTATTTTTGTTTATAAAAATATAAAAATAATATATTTTTTATTTTTAAAAATTTATTTTCAACAATAAAACAATAGAAAAAACATAAAAAAATTCAGTCAAAATATATATTCTCCTATGAAAGAGGAATTCTAGAATCACAGAGAAATTTCATCATGTTAATTGCACGACACCCAGTTTGCAATGTGGTCTTAATTATTGCAAAGATGAAAAAAAGTCAGAGGAGCTTTTGGGTCTCAGTTAATTAATTTAATTTTATTGTCTTGTTGTGATCAATCATTCAATATTGGAACATGCTTGCGCCCTGGTTTTCCTCGTGAAATAATTGTTTCCATGTGGTATTTTAGGCAATCATGCTGGTTATGATTTTACCTCTTTGGTTGAGAAAAGCTTTGCCAAAATGTATATAAATCACAAAGGCTTACTATGTGACGTTTTAATAAATAAATAAATAAATATAACACGATTAAGCAGGTAATGACCTCACACATTATAATATGTTTATAGATTAAGATTTTGCATGAGAAAAATCATTAATTATGTAATAACCAACAATGACAGTAGCTTCTACCACGTCAATCAATCAAATAAATTGATTTGGTCCAAGAATAGACCCATGAATTATTTTTTTTTTTTATTTACGTGGGGTGTCCTGACCAGCTTACGCGCACCACGACTATTCCCCACGGCATACTGGACATCCTGCAAGCCCAGGAACAGGTAAGGCACTGCGGGGGTGACAGGCGTGCACATAGAGTGTCGAACCCGGAACGGGGGCGGAACAAGTCACACGATTGACCACAGCAGCTAGACCCTCACAGCAGCTAGACCCATGATTTTGATATTGTCGTTGAGAGTATAAATAGAATCATGTTAAAAAAGCGGCAAGTAGAATACTAGGCCTTTCTCAAAAAAATAATTTTTTAATATTTTGATGTTAAAAAAAAATTTAAAAAATAAAAAATATATTATTTTAATATATTTTTAAGTAAAAATTATTTTAAAAAATAATCATGCAATACTAAACACTACAATTCATCTCAACAACAAATAATAAATAATAAATGTAAGGTTTAATTACAAATCCAAGTATGAAAACAAACAATACATGCATACATAAACCGTAGGTGAATCCAATGTTCTTGCAAACAAGTAATGATGTTTTATCTTAGATTAACTATTTGATGCCTTTTTTAAATGTAAGAGTTGACCTTTGAAAAGACAAAAGATGTGACAGATATGATACGTCGCGCTCAAGCCAAACACTCATGGCTCGTTCGTGTCCTCCTTTTTCCATGACAATCAATGGAAAATGGACCGTTCACGCTCTTCTTCTTGTTTGTAATGAGGTGGATTTCCAGAACTGAAAGAAACCGCCTTCTTATTATAACCGAAGTTTTTAAACCCGGTACAATTACCGGATCACGAGTAAGTAAGTTGGGTCAATAAAAACATAAAGTATTCATGAAATTCACATTTAAAATACAATTAACAAAGAAGTATTACAAAAAATTAATCATTAATTATCATCATTTAAACTATCTTGAATAATTATTGTTAGTTTTTTTATTTGTCAAAATTAATGAGTATCTTCTACATTCAATTTTCAATTTATAAATTATCTTAAAATTAATTGAATCATAATTTTTTCTTTCCAATAATTTCTACATATTCAAAATAAACACAATGTAAGTATTAGTGATTCTAAAAAAAAATATTTAAAAAATTAAAAAAATAATTTTGTTTCAATCTCATATTGAAACAAGTTCATTAAGTTTTTGATGCTCCAATTTGTTTCTTTTTTTGGAATGGATATATTAAAAAAAACTTTAATTTATTTTTTTTAAATCAAATTTTAAAACTATTATATAGTTATTTGCCAATTTGTTTTTAGAAAAAATATATGTGCCGTGGACAACTTGATGGGATATTTTGAGCATAGTACTGTACAATCATCTTACGAAGATCTTTAAGATAACTATTGACTTAAATGTACGACCGACTACTTAGAGTTTGTGTCTACGGATGTAGAGAAAAGCTAGCCTTGATACAATAATCCAGCATGGCTTGTTGATTCTTAAAAAACTTTAAAATAAACACAACAAAATTGTAAGAAGAAACTTACAATTCCTCTTTACAAGTGACAAGTCCATGTCTTTATCTTTTAAATTATTAATTTTTACGAGGACCCCTAGGGCGCCGGAGCCCAGATGCGCACGTAACCAAATAAGAGAGCATGATAGAATGAATTATTGTACGGGGGAGGGGTTGGATGATACTTGTCTGAATTCGATTTCTTGCATGGAAATTAATACATTGCAGCTGGATTTTTTTTTTAGTTTAATGTGGGTGTTCGGATCAACTTGCGCATACCTCGATTAATTTCACGGACCCTAAAGTTAACGACCATGTAAACTTCCAGTGGTCATCATATGAGCAACCACAGGGCTCGAACCTGAGACCACATAGAAAACAAATCTCTTAATCCCAAGTTGTTACTACTAAAGACCATCAAAATGGTTGCCGTTTTAATCTTATGCATAAAGTTAAAGTTGCTCCAGCTTTAGTCTCTTCTAGACTTTGATTGCATGGCCTTTCATTTGCTTTCGCTATTCTCAATGGAAGTCGTTTTCTTTTACTTTATTAGGTGAAATTCCCTGCCGTTTGTGCAATTTCCTTGGTGGAGCTGAGATCTGAAGCACATTTTTCTCATCCATTTCTTATCGGCTTCTCGTGGAAAATTGAATCCACGACAAAATTGAATGCACTGACGTATCTGCATATAGCCAAACCCGGACAACTAATAAGGGATTGGGACTTTCTTGGGCTAGTTTGAATTACAGTTTTGTATGTGTTTGATAATTTGTTCAGACTGTGTTTCAAAAAAGAAGTTTTCAAAGTACATGTGAAATGATCAAACACGTGATTTTGAATCATGTTGATATAAAAATATTAAAACTATATAATAAAAAAACCTAAAAAACATCAACACGAAAGATGTTAGTTTTACGTATATGTAAAATATTATTTTTAATGAAAAATATTAATTTTCAAAAGTACATTTGAAATGATCAAACATTAATTTTATGTGATTTTGAATTATTTTAATATAAAAATATCAAAACTATATAATAAAAAAACCCTAACATGAAAGATGTTAGTTTTATGTATATGTAAAATATTATTTTATATGAAAAATATTTTATGATATTTGATAAATAATACGGTGAAAATACAATAATAAAAGAATATATAATAATATATTAAATGATGAAGTAGGGATGATGGTTCTAGCGTATGAGTGATGACAGTGATAGCAGCGACACTAAAAATGATTGTTGTTAAAATTATTAAATAATATTATAAATAAATAAATTTGTGTAAAGAAAGTTATTAAACTTTATAAATTGAATTTTTTTTTAATTATTGAACCAAATTTAAATTTTGATAGTAAAATATATTTTTTAGTACAAATATAATAAGAGGAAACATAATACATGTTTTGACTCGTATTTACAGATGCTATATGCTGAGTTTAAGATTATTTTTTATTTGAAAATATATTAAAATATATTAAAATATATATTTTTTATTTTTAATATCAACATATCAAAATTATAAAAAAATATAAAAATATCATTAATTTAATATTTTTAAAACATATAAAAAACAACATAAACCAACATACTCCCGTGTACTTTAGTAGCGGATGAGTTAAATCAGATAGCTACGATATGAACTTTCCAATGTCATGGTCTGAATTATAGGAGGACTAGACTTTTTTTCTATTATTGTTATTATTATTATTATTATTATTATTATTAGAATGAGGACTCGACTTGTAAAACCAATTCAACGTCAACTTGTTAGGAATTCTCAATGTTTTCAAGCACTTTTTATTTTAAATTCTGTTTTTCAATCAAGAGTTCATGTATTTTTTATTAACTGTCGGTGATTATATTTATAAATCTCTAATTTGGTAAAAAAGTATACAGATCCATACCAAAACTAAAAAAGTCTGAAAGAATTATTTATTTTTATTAGTTTAATTAATGCGAGCTCCTATTTCAAAACCTTCTTCCCGATTTATAATTACTGCATTCAGTATAACTTTTACCCTTTAGAAAACAAAGGCATATTCCTGTCTTTCATTTGAAGGCTTCATTAGGGTTTAGAAAAAGAGTCAAACTTATTATTTTTAGAGTTAATTGAAAGTAGATCCACATGACTAATCGAGTCGATCGAGTCTTCTTCCATCCATCTCTTTAGATTCTCGTTTTCCTTTCTAGTGGCAATTTGGCGGTTCTGCTTTCTTTCGAGAGTTGAATATTGATGGCGTCGGACAAAGCAAATTGCTCTAGTGTCTCTTTATTTTCTTTGGTAATGGCAAGCCGTTCAGTTGATCAATCAACTTTTTTAGAGGATGATTTCACAGCCACGTGTGGTGGCGATCACCACCAATGAAGAAATTTGTCAGGCGATCGAGTAGAAGTATATTGCTCTGGAAAAAAGAGAGGATAAAAGCTAAAATGGCCCTTGATGTCACACAAAAAGAACCCGATGGCCAGCCAGCCACCAAAGGAAGTGCATTAATAGAGCTTTCTCGCAGAGTATGTCTTGAGAATCTTCCAAAGCATGCCCATTATTCAAGGGTCAAGAAAGGGAAGAGAAAGTGATCCGAAGATAGTGAATTAGTGATGAAGAAAAGGGGAGCATGTAATGATGGTGAGAGGAAAGGAAGCTTCAAATCTTGACAGTTTCTTGTATACGTGATAGCTTGTGCTTCGAAGTTTGTGTGTGCCCTAGTGGCCCAATCCTTGCACTCAATTGAAAATAGTATTTGAAATAGGACAGACATGGATTTGAGATAGGTTGGTTTCGAACTTGGAATTTGTAGAGGTCAGGAAAAGAAGAAAAATGTCTTCAAGCGACAGAACTGTCAAAAGAACATGGAAACCACATAAGTGGGGTTTCAACTTTCAACTTTCAAGCGCAAATGCATTTATCATAATTCGCTAGGCCCAGTTGGTCTTTTTGGTTTTATAAATGTTTTTTTTAAATTAATTTATTTTGATATTTTTATATTATTTAAATGTATTGATATTAAAAATAAATTTTAAAAAATAAAAAAAATATTATTTCAATATTTTTCTAAAAAAAAACACCTTACAAAAATATAACTACGTGGAAACAATATTCTCATTCTATGCCATATTTTACGTTTTAAGGGAGCTTCCATGATTTAATTAGAAATGTGGTTAATTTAGATCTTGTAAAACGAATGAGGCTGTAGTCTTGCTTATATCTACCATGTTCGTGTCCATGGTGAAGATTATTCATGGACTTCACTTGTATGTGATGGAAGGGAGTGTGAACTCCATGCAACGAATAATTCCCATCTTTTTTTTTTTTTTTTCTGGTTTTTGTTTTCGCAAGAGCATGGCTATAGAATTCTAGATAAAAAATTCATCAACTATTCTTTTATTATTTGCAAAAAACTCCCCGTTAATTTACTCTATTTTCCCTTTTCTTTCTTGTCATTGTTTCACTCGAAATTCTAACATATATGTGTGTGTGATGGAGTCATTAGATTGACCCCGAGCTCTTTTATTGAACAAAAGAAAGAGATCCACCGAAATGTTGCAATGCCTAAAAAGTCTGCTGAGTGCAGGATCCCAATTATAAATTATCAGGCTGCAAACACCCTTAGCCCGAACGAATCATGTTGTGGGCCTTTTGGTCGGCAAGTTCTTTCTCTTCTCTAGTTTGTGGCCCAAAAACTGGAAATTCATCAATTTGTTGCCGAGCCTACAAATTCCAAGGAGCAGGCTGGTGCCCGCTGTATTGGACTGGCCATCACCATTATGTGTTTTTTTTTTTATGGGGATGGGTGGTTTCTCTCTTAATAATTGATACAGGTCAGAAGAATAGGCAGTGAGAATCATAGCCAGGGAGAGGATCTCAATTCATAATTTTTTTTTAAATGCGGTTGTAATTATTTTTAAAAAATTATTATTGATATCAGTATATTAAAATCAAAACTCAAAACGATAAAAAAAAATATAAAAAAGTAATTTTTATAAATAGTTGTTTAGAATACAATTACAAACATATCTTAGTATTAAAATACTAGAGGTTCTTTGAATTACATATTGAAACATCAAATGTGCGAGAAGAGTTGCACGAGGGTTGATGGGTTTTTAGGATTCAAAGATACAATTAATAAATGTCATAATTGTTAGATATCCATTAAATATTTCAGGAGTTTAGGAGAATGAAAAGTCAGGTTGCAAAGGGACTTGTGTGGTATGCGTATTGAGCTATAAAAAAACATATGATCTTACTTGAGTCAAGAGTTCGTCAGAATTTGTTATGAAAATATTAAAAATAGACCTTTGTAGTTGGAGTGATATTAAAATAAACACATTCAATTGAAGGAATATTTCTACAATCACACATGTAAAAAGCTCAAGCTGATTTTTTTTTCTCTCTCTCTAGGACATACATGATATGTGTAAGAATGGATTTTTGATGAGTTCATCCCGAGAGGTAGTTTAACTTATTAGGTCTTAGGTTTGTTCTTTAATGATCATCAGTTCGAGTCTTTTTAATGATCACTTGAAACTTACCTAATCATTAATTTTAGGATCTTGTGAGATTAATTGAAATACACACAAATTAGCTTGAATATCCAAGATAAAAAAAAGGTTTGATGAAGTTGTAATAGTTAGTTCCAGAGGTATATATGGGGATACTTTTAGATTTGAAGGACTGCCATGGGAAGATGAATGTTGCAATTCAAACAAAAAATACAAAAAGAGTTACGTGTAAGAAGGACCGGTGATGGAAACCAGGTTGAGAAATGAAGTCTATATGTTAGTTTTAGTAAACGTGGTAGTTATTATTTTTCAAGATATGTTTTATTTGAAAATATATCAAAATAATATATTTTTATTTTAAAAATTTATTTTTAACATCAACACATCAAAATTATTTAAAATTATAAAGAAATAATAATTTTAAACTAAAAAAAATCAAAAAAATTTAAAAACACAATTCCACTACAATACTAATCAAGACCTAGCATGTTTCCATCCAAGTGAATGTTTGCGTGCCCCCACCTGAACCAAGGCCATCTATCAAGCTAAATATAAAAAGAACCAGAGTGATGACAAACCAAAGTGATTTTCAAATCGCTTGCATGTTTTTATTTACATTTTTTTTCTCCGATTGTTACTTTTTGAGAGGTGATTACTGAGTTTTAAATTAGATGTCGAACAAAGTATATTGAAAATAAAAAACATTAACGGAAGACAACATTACCTAAACTAAACTAAACTAAAATAATCAAAGCTTGGGCCATCATTTAATATTACATGTATCTTTTTCCGATGGTAAAAATATTATCGAATTTACCATGTTCTTAAATATAACAACTCTTATTTATAGAAATTCAAGAATAAAAAATCAACATCATAATAATCTAAATAACAGGTCAATAGTAACTTGAGAAGTAACTTAATTTGTCAGATCTTGAGTTTGTTCCCTAATAATTATGAGTTTGAATCTCCTCAGGACCACTAGATACTTACATAGTTGTTAACTATATGACACGTAAAATTAGTTGAGGTGCACACAAGCTGATCTGGATATATATATTAATAAAAAAAAATAAGTATTTAGCTTTATCTTTTATTTTTAAATATTTTATTTCGATAATGTAAATAGTTTTACTTTAAAGATAATTCACATTTATTACATATTTATTTTTCCACTATAAAAAATTTTAATGTCATCCAATAATAATAATAATAAATCGAATATACTACTAGCACATCTAACATTAAACAATTAAAAATTAAATTAAAAAAAAACTAAAACTACCTGCTCATTTCCTATTCATTCTCGGTTCACTCAAACTCGTTTCATCATTAATGTACTTTTTTTGGTATTCAAAGTTTTGGTCTTTACGATTTTATCCTCCTATGATGCATTTCCATTTTTTTCCAAATATTTCCGTCATTTTGCATTATCCTGTGTGTTCATGATTCTTGACAGCATTCTATTATATGATTAATTGAAAATCAATCTTGCAAAATCAAATTATAATTATGATTAAAATAACAATTAAAATAACAAAGATCAACTTTAACATAAAAAAAATAAAACCTCTAACAAAAAATAGAAAAAATTAGACTCAGAACCATACCATAGCTACATTGTCACCCGCCATTTAAAAAAGAAGCTCTTATCTAGATAATCACAACAACACCGGAAAAGGCAGCTATCGAAGCTCAGAAGAATCAACAAGCACCTCCACAATGTGGCAGCCTTCTCACATGTGACTCGTGCATTATATGTACCGTATATTTTTTTCATCTTTGTTCGATTTATTCCTCAATTCTATGATAATTCTTTAATGCAGTTTTCAATTTCATCCCAGTGGAGGAATAAGGAAAATAAAGCTTTGGCCAAAGAAATGCATGCAAATCACATTTCCTTTTACAAGGAGAAAAACACAATCAAATCAAAGACTTCATGTTTGCATAACATATATTTTTTATAATTCGGTTTTTTTAGTTATTGTTTTTTAAATTTTCTTGATTTAATTAGTTTTTCAGTTTTTTTCTCTAGTTTAGTTAGGTTACAGAGCTCTTATGTATGGGGAGAATTTTAGATTTGAAGGGATTGTCATGTGGAGGAACAAGGGAAATAAAGCTTTGGCCAAAGAAATGTATGCAAATCACATTTCCTTAAAAAAAGGCGAAAAACATACTCAAATCAAAGACTTCAGATCTGTTTAGCATATATATATATATATATATATATATATTCTTCTTCCCAACCGACGGTACAATAATAATAATAATTTAAAAAAAAAACAAAAGACAAATCAATTCCAAAACTCATTATAAAAAACATTTCTAATCATATAACCGTGGATGGAACAACCTCAAATCAATCTTGAATGTATCATCTAAATTTCATTCCAGTCCCAAAACAAAATATTTTCTCAAATAAAACCTAAACGCCTCTTACATTTAAAAAATTTCCCTTTTATATATTACTATTATTTTTTTCAAAAATCATATTTTTAATAGCACACAGACAAAAAAAGCATCAAAAAAAGGACCCAATTAAGAAATATCTTCAACACTTGAGATACAATTGATAAAATAGCATGTATTAACACCCAATCGGAAATGTATTTAAAACTTAGGGACTGGATTTGAGGTTTCCCAAAAAGAAACTAGTCTGCACTCTGGCCAGCAACAGGCGGATTATTATATAAAGAGAGAGAGGGAGGAAAGCAGAAGCGCACGTTAGCTTAGAAAAAAAAATAAAAAAATAGCAGCAATCGGACCTGTCTCGGAGCCTTTTTACCGGGTCCCTGCCATTTCTTTCCTCGTCTTCTCTGTCAAAGAAGAACAAATTAATTCATTTCACAAATTGCGGAGAAAGAAAAAGAAAAGGAGAAAAATCGCTGGAGAGAGAGAGATGTGGGTGCTTTATTTGATATGGTTACCTCTAACACTAGGCATGGTGATTTTAACTGCCAGATACTTCGCAGGACCTGAGGTTCCTCGGTATGTCTTCTTCACTGTCGGATACACCTGGTTCTGTTCTCTCTCCATCATCATCCTCGTCCCTGCCGATATCTACACGGTAACTTCTTTTCTATTTTTACTCTTTTTTTTGCCAATTTTTATTGAATTATGCTTTAATTTTATATGTATTTTTAACCCGAGTTGTTTTTTCGGTCTGTTGATTAAAAAACAATAATAAATAAAAACTTGTAATGCTGCCGCTGTGGCTGCACTAGGCAAAATAGCCGGTTTATGTTCTTGTTATACGTGCAGACTAAATTTGATCTTGATCGCGAAGGCATTTCTTTCTTTTGGAGTTGGTCGTATTGGAGTACATTTTTACTGACCTGGTAAGTCGTCCGAGTATACGTAGTGATTGCATCTTTACCTTACTGAGTTGTAATGCTGAAAGTGGTTGACATGATTTTAAGATTGTTTTTAAGCTTTTATAGTAATCATACGATTGATGTCCTTTCTGTTGGTATGTCGTAAACCGAACCATGTAGAATCTGTTTGCTTGTAGCTGGATGGACTTGTGCGCAGATGTGAACCTGTAATAGTCTATCTTCGTGGAATTATAAGTAAATTCACGTTTTCAATTTTTTATACTCTTAATTGATGTTGCATATCATTTTGTTATGAAAATACCGGTAATTTTTTTTTTCTTAGTTTGTAGATGCATGTTTCCTCATGGAATTTAAATTATGTTATCTCTAAGCAGGGGTGCGGTGCCCCTTATTCAGGGTTTTGAAGATGCAGGAGATTTTACCGTGATGGAAAGATTAAAGACTAGTGTACGTGCAAACTTAGTCTTCTATTTAATTGTGGGAGCCATTGGCCTCTTTGGATTTATTCTTCTCATCACGATGAACAAGATAAGGTTCCTTCCTTTCCCTCTGAAAAAGTTACTTGCTTTGTAGTGGAGTATAGTTTTTTTCCTTTATATTCATAGAGTTTGCTTTTTACAGATTTATTTTTGCTCTATTTTTTAACCTTTTTCGTTCACTTCATCACTACAGAAGCTTATTTTTTTATTTGTAAAATCTTCTTCTTCACCTACTATCATACTTTGCATGTTCAAATAATTTTGTTATTGACTAGTCATGTTGGACGTGGTATGGAGGCGGATTCTTGTAAAGTTATGAACAACAATATGAATCATTGGCACTTTTTTTTCTTGGCTTTGTGAGAAAATTGCTCACTTATTTCGTGATTCTCCATCTTCCTCAACAGGATTGGAAACGTGCTTGCTGTTGCCATGGCCTGCTCAAATACTTTTGGACTTGTTACTGGTGCATTTCTTCTTGGTTTTGGTTTGAGTGAAATTCCCAAGAGCCTGTGGAGAAATTCAGAGTGGTCAGTCCGCCAAAAAGTACTTTCTCATAAAATTGCCAAAATGGCTGTGAAACTTGATGATGCTCATCAAGATCTTTCAAATGCTATTGTAGTAAGTATTCTTCACATTTCTTATTTTAAATTGGTTTGAAAAGTTATACATAGAGTAGTAGAGTTTTTAATTTTACTGTTGAGTTTCTTAAGTTTCTAGTTTTACCAATTATCACCACAGGCTGATCCTTATTCTTGTCTCTTATAAAGGTTTTATTTTTTCTATCTTCACCTGTGCTCGATGAAATTTTCTTTATCTGTCTCCTCGGTTCCATTGAAGTTGGTCTGTGGGATGGACACATTGATCTTTATTTTTTGTGTTTTTCGGAAACTTGAGAGACATCCTGGATCAATAGTAAGCAGTTTATGGTGTTCTATTTGTCTTGCCAAATGAACTTCTAGTCCTTCTGCATTTCCATTTCCTGGTCAGTAAGATTTACATGTCATAAATTTATAGAGGATGTGATGTACTTTGTCTGTATATGCATGCAAGGTTTTTGTTTCTAGATTGCCAATACTCTAGAGCCTGCTACATATGTACTGTATTGGCTGTTATGTAATGAATCTTTAGTTTATCAACACTTCACAGTCTGTTATGGCATTATCTGACAGACAACTACAATCATGGTAAGCCATGGTTGTACATGTTCACTTGCTATAGCCTGCTCTTAAAACAGTATGATTGGGATGGGATTTAAAGCCCTAGATGGGTAGTGAGTGTTGAGTGCTAAGTGGTCCATTTTGGGGTTTCCAAAACATAATTATCTATAATTGCTTTGATATCAGGATCCTTTTATTGGGCAATAAACACCCCACTGTTTCAACATCTGTTTTATACAGTAAGCAAATTCTCATCTAGTTGTACCTGTCAGTAGTTTGTTCATTTTTTTTCTGTGGAGATAAGGTATAATTAGATATGTATCCAGGTCTGCATTTTAAGAAAACTTCTAGTTTCATATTACCTAGCATGGCTGTGTCTGACCTGATTTCTTACTGATATGTTGCTTAAATATTGGTGACGATTTACTGAATAGGTTGCTCAAGCAACATCCAATCAGATGTCCAAGCGTGACCCTTTGAGGCCCTACATGGATGTTATTGATAATATGCTAGCACAAATGGTAATTCTTCTTAATATGTCTTGCTCACTTCCTAGAACTTCACTTGTTCCAGTAAAGTGCTCCTTATAATGGCATTTTTCTATTTTTAAGTTTAAGCAAGACCCATCCTTTAAACCACAAGGTGGTCGGTTGGGAGAAAATGATATGGACTTTGACACGGATGAGAAATCAATGGCAACACTCAGGCGTCATCTTCAAGGAGCTCGAGAAGAGTATTATCGCTGTAGAAGGTGAATTGAATGCTAAAATTGAATCTTTGATGTGTGTTCATCTGTAGAGGATTTGCTCATTTATCTCCAAGTTGTTCTTATTAATATTTGTTTTTTCTCGACATGTAGATTTGCCTTGTAGTTTCTTTATATTGGAACAGAGTCATGTATAAATTCATATATATTTATATGCTGCATACCTCTTTTGCAACAACTATGTCATGTCACTTCTTTTAGGGGATGCCCTGATCTGTTCCCAGAGAGTTTTTCTTTCTGACTGCATGGATGTGATTATAAACTCTTTCAGAATTTCCCCCCCCCAATTGGTGGGGCTGGGTGACATTATTTGGGAGAAGGCAGTATCATTGCCTTTCATTTAATAGAAGAGATCAAGAGAAAGAAAAAATTCTTGGGAGTCACTTGAATTAATGGAGATGTCACTTTATATATGAACCGGTGAAGTTAACTGAACATGCAAGGAGTGTAACGAAGTGCTCTTCCCACTACTCAACTCCTAGTTCATACACACAGGCTAGCATCAATGGCTGCACACATGAATACATACACAGATGCATGCACAGACACTCAAAATCCTCATCACAGTGTATGTACTCTATGCAGTCATTTAAAAAAGATTCTCTTCTAAGTTCTTATTTAGTTAAAATTAAAAAAAAAATGCTCCCATGTTTGTCTTCTACTTCTCGGTGTGAACCTCTTAATTTTGATTGATGTTTGTGTGGCTGTTTTGTTCCTCGCATGGTATTATTCATAATATCTCACACTTTTGGGTGTTGGCTCTTGTATGGCTTGTCGTTTGTTTCGCGCTTGATTTCTCTTTTCCATATCTGGGGACTTTTTAGACTTGTGTTTTTTTTCCTTTTAGATATAACCTTCTGAAATTAATATGTTCATGTTCTGGTTTATGATATTGTGTCAAGCTGTTGATGTGTTTGTGGTCACAGGATGCTTTTAGTATCTTTCAGATTTGCTTCTTGGATACCTGTCATATTTTAACAAAATAGTTTTGAGTGAATGCTTTTACTGCTCATGCTGCTTTTATATATTTTACTTTATTTATTTGCAGCGAGTATATGACCTATGTCATGGAAGCGCTTGAACTGGAAGACACTGTTAAAAACTATGAACGCAGCAGTTCAACTGGATGGTTTGTCCTAATTATGTTTTTATTATCATTTTCCCGTCTCTTTCTATTTGTGTTCCAAGCTGGACTCTCTGGACTTGAAATATTTGTATGCTGTCATGTTAGGAAATATATTTCAAGCTTCAGGCCTGCTCGCACTGGGAAGTTGGGTGCTTCCTTTGATAGAATGGGTAATTTCCAGATACATTATCCCTTTTCTTTCCTTTGAGTTTGAGTTTCAAAGCATCACAACGAGGATTCTTTTTTGGTTTGTCATTATATTTAGCTTGATAGATGGCCTTGATATTGAGGTCCAGATGTGAACTCAGAAAATAACATGCTTTTGCAGTGACTGTATTCCCAAGTGTAATCAATTCTGCTTAATTTGAGGGGTTATGATGCACATATTCTATTTCTATATGTACACACTGTACACACACACACACATGCACAAACACATGTATGTAGAAGTGGTCTGTTGTTTTGACATGCTTTGAAGCCGAAACCTTGGAAAAAATTGTTGCCTTGTGCAGAATTTTTGTGGCAATGCATCTTAAGAAAGCAACTTGAGAAGGTGTTGGCTGTCATACTTGGCACCATGTCAGCTACAATTCTTTTAGCAGAGGCAACTATACTAATTGGTGGAGTTGATCTCTCTCTATTTTCAATCCTTATAAACTCTGCAGGAAAACAAGAGCTACCTATGCAGGTAGATTCTTTTCTTTTGTTTACAATTCTTACATGGCTATATGTGGTTTATGTGCACTGTGCTTATAGTTATGGAGTACACTCTTATATTTTGCTCTACTCTTCTACTGTTAATGTATTCCAGGTTTTGGCTTTTGTACCTTTGATGTATATGTGCATCTGCACATACTACTCCTTGTTCAAAATCGGAATGTTAATGTTTTACTCTTTAACACCTAGGCAGACAAGTTCAGTCAGCTTGCTTATGATATGCTCGTAAGTTTTTCCATTCAGAGCTATGCTGTCATGAATTCCCCCCTCTCCTGCTCTGCACCCTTCTTTGGCCCCTCCTCTCATTTGAGAAAAGTCAGTTTATCTTATTGTGGCATCTTTGTTAGGATGGTTGCTCGATATGCTCCTCCAATTTCGTACAATTTTCTCAACCTCATTAATCTGGATCCTAAGCAAACTATATTTGAGAAGGTAGTTCTCTCTCCCTCTCTCTCTCTCTTCTATATTTATGTTTAGTACCAGTTGTAATTGCAAATAGAATAAAGTGATATTTTGGGTCTTTCTGTCCCATCTGGTACCAAGATCAGCATTTGAGGTATCAAATATATAAGATTTCCTAGTGTTTTTCCAGTGGTTAAACTTTCATGTATGTTCTGATTGAAGCATAAATTTTTTATTTATTTACCAAGATCAGCATTTGAGGTATCAAATATATAAGATTTCCTAGTGTTTTTCCAGTGGTTAAACTTTCATGTATGTTCTGATTGAAGCATAAATTTTTTATTTATTTTGTTTTAATACTGGACCTCTTTTGGCAGTTTTGCTTTTAGAAAAAACTTGACTAGTTGAGCATGTGAGATTGACGTAATAGAAAATTCCAATATTTGTATAGTGCAATGTTCTAGTTTTTGGATCGGGTTTCAAGTGGGATCTCTTTTGTTTATTGTTTTTCCTATAATTGAGGGACCGGATCGAAAGCTCAGAAATTGATCTCCATTTTTGGTACTTCATGCAACTGTGGATGTTCTCAAATTGGACTTATCTGTATTTCTTTTTGTATAACATTTGGGAAGGATTGAGAAAGACATGCATTTTAGGAAATGGGTTCACTACTTATATTTTTCAATTTTGAATGATCTGTTATGGCATCTCTTTCTTTATAAGAATCCTTGGATGATCTAAGCTTCTAATAATTAATTTTCACCCTCAAGATCTGAATGAATTTCTATCAAATCAATATTCCTGTTCCCTAGCTGGGCTTCAATTTGCACCTCACTTGTTTCTGTTAAGAAAAAAGTTATGTGAACACATAATATATGCTTGCATCTCTATATAAATAAGAGAGTTTCTACTTGTACTTTTATTTTTAAGTTTCCTTGGTCTGGTGACTAACTAACTGCTATAACCATAGAACTTCTACAGGAGAATTTTAATCTTTTTCCCGCATGAAAATTGACTCTTTTACTTCGGTCTCTCATGATTTCTGGTTGCAGCGAATGGGAAAAATCGACAATGCCGTCCCTTTCTTTGGAAATGATTTTAACAGAATCTATCCACTTATTATGGTTATATACACCCTGTTGGTTGCGAGCAATTTCTTTGATCGTGTGATTGGTTTCTTTGGGAGCTTGAATAGATTTAGGTTTCAAACTGAGGCAGATGGTACTGATGGATTTGATCCATCGGGATTAATTATCCTACAAAAAGGTAAGTGTACCATAATCTCCTTATTAATGGTTTGAGCTTATGATATTATATGCTTGAAATTAAAAAGTTGTCCAATTATTCCTTGATAGTTTATAAGCCCTCTCCTTCTCTTGTATATTTTTTACAGAAAGATCTTGGTTGGATCAAGGACTAAAAGTTGGTGAGCTGGTTGTGCCACTGGCAAGAAACTTTAACGGTGTTGATGTGGAGACTGGCAGCAACAGTACAGTATGTATTCATGTCAAGCAATGAAATCTATCTATTTTTTCGCTGTTTTTATACATGTGTGTATCTGCATTTATGTACATATCACATGTGATTTGTCTGGATTAGATCCCCACTTGAATGACAGATTTGCAACTCATGCTGAGGTTCATTTATGTGATACCACCATAAAAACATCGTCAATTGTATTTCCTATTCATCTTAAAATGATAGCTAGATTTCTTATGATCCTTCTAACCCACATGTAAAATGCTCAGGATAGGACTGCCGCTGGAATGAAGGCAACGAGCAGTTTAGCCTCTGATGAGAGGAAGGGAAGTCGAGCCAGACCCTTGAAAGAAAGTCAGAGATACAACACAAGCAAAGAAGCCATCAGTAACAAGTATGCTGCTGTTAGAGCACAGAGCAGGCATGCCAATACAAGGCCGGTGGAGAACATTGCCTCTGCAAAGGTGCCATTGCTTGATGCTGGCAGCTCTCACTCCCACAACACGACAGCTGGGCCATTGGCTGGTTTGGCCTTTAAATGGGAATCAATGAAGAACGGTTTTCAAAGTTTTAAAGTGAATATAGGAGCCAACAAATTTCTTCCATTACGCCAAGCGCAGGAACCACAACTTGGGTCTCACGATTCATCATCTCAACCCCTCGATGAGATATTCCAGAGACTGAAACGACCATCTGCAGACCATGGAAGTCTCAGTGATGATGATGATTGATATGGGCATGGGACTGATATCAAGATTCCAGGTCCTACCAGATAATGTTAGTCTTGCCCAGGACACTATGAAACTAAAATGCCTGTTGTAGACTGGAATACAAGGTGTATAGATAAAGGGCGACACCCAGCAAATACAACATTTTTTGATGGAAGCCTGGGGGATGTATCATGGAGACTCCATACGTGTATCAGCAATTAGAAACTCAGATGATACAATAGCAAAAGTAGAGGATTATGTTTATGAACACCACTGAATTTGTGCAGGCAAAATTCTTTCTTGTCAATTGTACCATTAAACCGATCTTGGCATGAGCTTCCTTTGATGGGCAGTTTATACACTAATAACATTTTTATCACGATTTAGTTGATGCTCTATAGTATTTAATGTCTTCATACTGGATCGTTTCCCTCTGGTTTGGAATTTAAGCTCAGGGGATTTTGATTAAAGTTTTGCTTGCTGATTCTATTCTTCTTGTACAAGTTTCAAGACAAGTGAAAAAAATATATGAAAGTAAATTAAAATAACAATTTTTTATTATTTTTTAAAATTTATTTTTAATACCAGTATAAAAATATATAAAAAATTTTGAACTTAATTTTTTTAAAATAATTTTAAAACGTAAAAATAAATAATCTATTATGCATATATTGTTTTGTTGGAAACTAGTCGGCCGTGTCTTTAAAGCTAAAATATATATAAGGTCACAGCTCTAAAGATATGTTTCTTCTAATTACTCATTTTAATGGATTTTAAAATATTAAAATATATCATTCTAAGCTGTGCTACGACTTGAATCAATTTTGTTTTTGTAATATAAAAAAAAATTTAGATGATAGAAAACTATTTAGTATTGTTATTAAATCTGATTTAATTGTTATTAAATCTGATTCAATGGTCAACGTAGAAATTTTTTGACCTAGCTCTTTGCTTGACTTGAGTTTAAAATTAAATCGTGTTAGAGTTGCCTTGACGTGAGTCTAAAAGTAACTCACACGACTGGTAAAAAACATAGTTTGATATTAAAAAATACTTAAGATGATTTTTTTTAATATTAAAATGATGATATATTTAATTGACTTGGGCTTTGCGGCTTAACCCGTAAAATCTGCAATCCGGACGATGGACTTTCCTGGATTTAAAAACTTTGCTATTTTTTTTCTTTTAATTATACGATAATAAAAATTAAGCATATACCAAGCACAAGTCAAACATCCATGTTTATTTTAAATTGTGATAAATTTATAGAAAATAAACTAAAATAATTTATGAAGATAAATTTAAAATAAAAAATATTAAAAGATGAAATTGAAAATAAAATGATAAATTGAAAGGAAAAAAAAGGAGATGTAAAATGGAAAAAAAAAGGAAAAAGAAAACCAAGAAGAAGACACCTTCTTCGCCGTGCATTGCATTTGCATCCCCTTTTTAATATGGAAAGTATAATTAATAAATCAATTCATCTCAAATTACATGCAGAAAGGAAACCAAATGATCTACGGCAGAACAAACCACCTGTAAAAGTGAAGACCATTTCAGAAGCAATCACCTGGCTGTCCCGACATCATATATAATCAATGATTATGTGTTTGAACACGGCTCTTCAAGTCAATATTCCACCACACTTGGGTGTTCAAGAAATTCGCAAGAACATGGAGGTAGAGCATGACAATGGAATGGAGAAATGACCAGTTAGTCAAAGAATATCGCATATGCAAGACCTAACTTACATGTCAAGGAACACAAAGCATTTGTCTTACCAATGTGCTGTCCGTGATAACATCTCCCTCCATCTACTACTCATCTCAGGAAGGAAGGAAGGCAGCTTAATTAAATTATCATGAAAATCTATATTTAAGTGTTCGAGATGCAATTTTTGTTGGCAGGCAGGCGTGTAGGGGCTGCGAGATACATAGAAACGCTACCCATCCAAATCCATGGGCTCATGATCTAAAAAAAATCACAGACTCGAATCGACAAATTCTCGTTTGGACAGCCGTCAAATTAGAGTTTTATGAATTTTTGATTATTTTTGTGTTTTTAATTTACTCGATGAAAATTAAATTTTAAAAAATAAAAAATATTATTTTAAAATATTTACAAGTAAAAACACTTTAAAAAACTAAACACTTCTTTGCTTATTACCAACATAAAAATATACAAGACAGAGATAACGAAAGCATAAGACATGTTTCTTGTATTTTTTATATAAAAAATTATTTTCAAATACATTTATTTTATCGATAAATTCTTTTTATGTATTTTCTTATATCTGTTTACTATATTTTAAGGATTTAATTAAAAATAACATAATAACATCAATCAAATACCTCTATGAAAAAGAAAAAGATCAGAGAGGATAGCATTCACATAGAATGTGCAAAGAAACTTCACAATTCTTCAACTAATTAAAAGTTAAAACCATTGGAAGTAGAGCTCAACATGTCATAACAAAAACAAATTAAACCCGTTGCATAATTAACTTTGTAATCATAGACAAACTTATACACATAGCTCCTAATTAATTAATTATTTTGTAATAGCCTCAAATTCTCTCACAAAAGAAATAAAAGGAGAAGAAGAAGCTTAATTTCATACATAAAATTATACCCCTCTTAATACAACCTTTCATTCATAGAGACAGCAGAACGCATCAAAACCCGATCCTTCTTTCCCTTCAAATGAAGCAACTTAGTCCAGAACCCATTACTCTTCTTCCCATTTTTTACCTCTCCAGTATGGTTTCTTGTCACAAAAGCAATTGATCTACTCTTCTTCAAGCGGTTACCGACACTTACCCTGAAAGATACTGAACCCATATTATAATTATCTGAAATGTTCCGGTGATGCTGGCGGCGAGATACATGGTTTGTAGAGGCAACAAAAGAGTAGGGATGATCAGGAGAAGATGATGATGAAGGAGGTGCAAGCACTGCTGATTGTAAAGTATTGACATAGATTAGCTGCGTTAATCTATCTCTTAAACATGATGCACAAACCCCTTGTTTCTGATCGTGATATGGATGATTCTTGCATACTTTTCCTGGCTCAGAAACTCCCATGGTTTGTATTTTCTCTGTGATGATCGAACCTAACTTTGAATTTGCTTTTAAGTGACAACTCATGTTTATCTTTCTTGCCATGTCTTGTCTATGTTTATATATATATATATATATATATAAGATAAGAAGAACGTAGATGATGATTGGTCATGTAGATTCAGAGACACATACGAATTAATTATTAATTCATTAATTTCCACGAAGGTTCATTGTATTGAATATTGGACCACTCCGAATTTACGTCTGTTTGCCAACTGCTATCGTAAACCCCACCATAAATTTTATAATAATATCATGTAAATATTTTTGATAGAATTTGATATTGTGGTTATTTTTATGGTTGTAATTAAAAAAAATTTAGAAAAATTATTTTTAGTTGTAGTTGATTTGAATTAAAATATATATTTGATTAAAATTATAATTGAATTAATTATTATTTAACCAAAAACATGTTAAAAAGTATTTGTTTAAAATTGTAGTTGAAATTGATGTTGTAAATAAAATGACAAAAAAAAACAAACAAGAATTAATTTCTTATTTGAATTTTGATCATTAGATATTGCAATTTCAAACCTAACTATTCTCATCTAAATTCCAAACAGAATAATAATCCAAGTCAATACCACTACAACTACTCTCATAATCTATTTTTTGGCTATTCTTTAAATTCACGTTTCTCTTCCAAAAATATATATATATTCGGATGAAATCCAGAAAAAATAATAGCAGTGAGAAGAGAATGCTAGAGCGCCTAGAAAATAGCCAGAAATTAGTTGAGGAGGTTCAAAAATACAAAGATTTTAAATTTGATAATATATTTTTGACTGATGAGAGCTCTGTTGATAAGAAAAATTCAACTTTCGTTCTTGCAATAAAACAAAATGAAAAGCTTTAACTTAACAAAAAAAAAAAAAGGTGATGTTTTTCACTTGAGAAATAGTTATATAACATTGACATGTAGAGATTGAAAATGGGTGTAATAAATTGTTAAGGTTAGCTTACTAAGATCTATTCATGTAAATCATAGTGGTTTGTTAGCATAAAAGAGAAGAAGATAAAAGCCAGGTAGATCTGATGGAAGAATATTAGGGATTTTAGAAGAAGATGAGGGTAATTTCTGCCCATATAAAATTTGATGACTTGTTTTTTGGGTAAAGATTTTCTTTTGGAGAGAACAAAATGAGTTATGACCTCATATTGTCAATCTCAAAACAATAGAAAAGCAAAACAACAAGGTAGGGAGGACCAGAGATCACTCAAGGAAACACAGAAGAAAAGGAGGCCGATTGAGAAGATGATGAGAGTATTTTGGTTAGCCAATAAAACAACAATTCTTTTCTCTTTTTTGTCAAAAGTTGTCGGTGAAAAAAGATGAATTAAATGAGGTTGCAAATCAGCAAAAACAAATGTGAAATGCTTCTCATTAACATGTGGTTGGACTGCCAATTTCAATGGATCCCACATTCTAAAACTATAGTTTAAATGCTAACCAAATACTTTAATTATATTGTGTTATAAATGCAGCAGCTGCCACAAAAACAAACACTCTTTATATAATATTTTTAAGAAAATATTATTTATATTAAGAGCGTAGACTCCATTAGTGATTCTGAAAAATTAAATGGTGAAAAATTTTAAAATTTTATAAAATAACATTTTAGTTAGCGGTTACAACTTGAGATGTTCAATTCTAAATTCTTCAATTCAAATCAAATGAAAGGTAGGGTGAAATTAGCAAGAGATATCCTAATGAGTGCATAAGGTCCAATTATATAAGATCTCTCTTTTCTTTTTTATCTGGGTGAATTAATTAACATGTATAGATGCCCTCCATTTCATCCCATATAACTTTATTTTGAATTCACGTCAATCTACCAAACCATAAAATAATTAATTGGTTTGAGATTTGTCTCATTTCATCTCATGCTTTTTTCACCGGAAACTTGATGTATCTATCACAATTTATTTATATTAGAGGTGGGCTAGATTTGACTTCAAAGTTCAGACCATTCTCCATGTAGCATTAATTAATTAATTAATTCGTAGTTTTAGTTTTTCAATTAATAGCTTGCACGGTCAGTTGGAGCATTCGAAGTTGAACAGCACAACAAAATGGACGGCAGGGTCATAAAGCCCAGAAAAGTGGGTGCCCACTTAATTAATTAAAGACAGATACCATACAGCTAGTGTCATGGCGGATTGAGCGATACGTAGCAATCTCCTTACGTGTCGGTAATGCACGTGGAAAGGATAGTCTGTGGTCTCCAGAGCCACGTGTGGTTTGGTACCAAAACGTCAGTCGCATCCGCACGAGGGTTTTTGATATCTACGCTAATAGTATTATATCTACGCTAAGAGGATCTTGGCATCGAATAAGAGCATGGTTTCACGGTTTTTTTTTAATTTTAATTTTATTGATTTTGAGAAAAAAAAAATGAAAAGGATTAAAATTGAAAAAAAAATAAAAAATCAGGCCTTTTATTTTTAAAAAAACAGTGGTGCTAGCTTTGGGGTTCTTTCTTTTTCTTTTTCTTTTTTATCCTTGATCATTGTTTTTTTTTTAATTTTAATTTGATCCTTTAATGTTACAATTTCTTTTTAGTTTAGCGTGGGTGTCCGGGCCAGCTTGCGCGCACCTCGACTAATCCCACGGGCCCTGAAGTTAACGATCATGTAAGCCTCCAGTGGGCATCATATGAGCAACCACATGGCTTGAACCTGAGACCACAGACGGAGCAAACCTCTTGGTCACAACCTCTTACCACTGGACCATCACCTAGACGGTTATTTAATGTTATATTTTTAAGATTTAGAGTTGTATTTCACTATATATTTTATGCAGCTATTTCAATCTAAAAAAAACCTTATCATTGAGTTGGTGATTAATTTCATGGAAAAATATATTTTTTACACAAATATTAATAATAAAAATAACAGCATATAAATTATAAAAGAAAATGCCATCCCTATTTGCAGTGTTCATTGGGGTTGATGCCACATGGGATGTAGGTGAAACGAGCAACCAGGATCAGCGATATCGATACGACATAGGATTGGTTCGATGGGTTTCATAGTTCCTTGTTCGATGGAAAATTACATTGAGATGAGAAACCATTAAGCAAAAAAGGAGCATTCATGTCTGTTGATTCTATGACAGCAACATTTCATCCGAGATTAATTGCATACAATTAATATCCAGACCACTAGGACAGATCTAAATTCAATTTTGCCATACAGATTAAAAACATTTTAATCTCATACTAGGTGATAAAGGGGCAGCCCATTTGGTGGCTTGACTGAAAATTAAAACAAAACTACTGTGGTATTGTTTGTTATTAAAGTGTTTTTTTATTTAAAAATATATTAAAATAATATATGTTTTTATTTTTTAAGATTTATTTTTGATATCAATACATTAAAACGATTCAAAAGCATAAAAAAAATTAATTTAAAACAAAAAAAAATTAATTTTTTTTTAAAACACGGTGCCACCGCAAAAACAAAAACTACCGAAACCATGATCACCTTGTGTCAAAGTAATTATTGGGGCACTTGAGGTTGTGGCCCAGCGGTGGAAGGGACTTGTTCCCTTCCTCTGCATCAGGGTTCAAACCTTACTGTGCACGCCTGTCACCCCCGCGGTGCCTTACATGCTCACTGGGCTTGTAGGATGTTCAGTGGGCCCGGAGATTAGTTGTGGTGCACGTAAGCTGCCTGGACACCCCGGTTACAAAAAAAAAAAAAAAAAAGAAATTATTGGGACAACCATTGGCCTGTATTGTAGTATGTAATCTGTTTTCTTTGGATTTCCTTGTATTTGGTTTGCCGGTTAATGAAATTTAATCTTCCTTTAACATAATAAAGAAAGAAAACAACTGGTATAGAACGGCATCATTGATGGCTGCTGAATCTGCTTATGGCTTCGTGCATGTTCCATCCACTATGTTTTGCTTCGCACTTACCTTTCAAAACATCGAACTTTATGTGGCTTGGAGCTCGAAAATCTTTCACCTTAGATTCGTGACAGAAGACTGCTTCATGTCGAAAACAGAACCCACATTCCTGGGCCCAAAGCCCAAGTAAAACTTTGACCAAAACCCAATACACTTTACCTCACTAACGTGTCTATAGCTCAATATTCTTCTGTAAATCAGAGTTTATAAACATATATATTCTACTAGTGATAATTTAGTTCATATTATAAAAGCATGATAAACAAAAAAAATATCCACCAAAAACCTGAATTTTATATATATTTAAAATTATAAGCATGTAAGAGTATTATGAAAGGTAAACATGCTTTCAACATAAAAATAATAATAAAATACTAGCATGCATGCTAAATATATATTCAAACTTGTAATTAATATAAAATAAAAAATTCTAGCATGTATACTAATAATAAAATTAACTATGTTTAAATTAAATAAGAAGGGTATTTGTTAAAACACTTTAAAATAATAAATCTCTTTTTGTTGTTAATGCCTTGTCAATAAAACTTTATTGCTTCTCACTTGTGTAACTAAAATGTTTGCAATATACTTCAGAAGATTCTAACAACACTACTTTAGTTTAGATGCATTAATAAAAAAGATTTTTAAACAAGAAATTATGCATCTCAAATATCTCTCAATAAGATAAACCTAAGTTCTCGATTTGGGAGGCAAACCAAAACATAAAAAGGAGAAGAAAAACAATAAAAATGAGATGAGAAAAAGGGTGTAAAATATAAAAAAATCCAAGTTAAAAACTTTTCCAATACCTTCTTTCCATAGTGAATTTCATAAGCTAAAAGGTTAAAGAATTAATAATTAATTCTCACCATTATCAACTTTGATTAATTATCATAATAAAAAAAATTAAATCTATAAAAACAAAGGGTTATTTAAGTAGAAAAACTAAAAATTCTTTTAAATTAATTTTCCATTCAGCTATAATCTATTTAATTAAAATAAATTTCCAGCATTTTCTTCTTGTAAAATAAAAGTGTCCAGGGGTTGAGTTCCCATCAAAGCCTTCAGTCCATATTAAAAAAGAAAAAAACACAAATTGGAGGAGTAAAAGTAGCGAATTTTTTTTTTTTTTAAAAAAACATTTCTAAGGCTAAGGTATCATAAACAGGTCAACTTTCGTTATAAATTCACCTCTCAAATTCCATTAAAGATAGATTATCTATATAAAAATTAAAGAATGTATACAAAATTTATTTCTTACAGTTAGATCTAAGATTTGAAACTCAATTATTAAATAAAATCTTAACAATCAGACCAATCCCCTTTAATTAAAAGGGAAAAAATTAAGAGGAGTGAAATCGCAGCTGAAATTTCCTTCATTGATGCACATGAACTGCAAATTAGCAGCTTGACACTGGTTGGACGAACACCTGATCCTCCATCAATCGAAACATCAAATTTACTTGGGATTACAGCAAGTGGACAAGAGGTGGGTGGTTCCATTTCGAAGTTATGCTATTTGTGACTGGGTCCAAACTTGGGCTCATGTTAATGGGCTTATACTTTTATTACCGGGCTTGAAAACTTGGTTCCATTTCGAAGTTATGCTATTTCTGGCTGGGTCGAAACTTGGGCTCATATTAATGGGCTTATACTTTTATTACTGGGCTTAAAGACTCTTCTTCAATAAGAGATTGATTGACCCTCTCTACTTGGTGATGGAAGCTGCCTGCAAATTTTGTGGGGCAAATTATGTCCTCACCAAGAACACATTAATATGTATTATAAGAAAAGCTTTTCTACCAGTTCCCTCCTTAGCCTATTAATCTAAACTCTTATAGAGTCAGTGGTTTTTTCTTAAACAGGCAAATCACTCAGCACTGAAGTCTAAAACAATAATGCGTTAATGCATTTTCGCTTTGAATAAATCTTTCAACCCAAAATATTTCCATGAAAAAAAAGTGTAGTTTCAGTTCTTGGATTTAGCTGATTTTGCTTTTAGATTTTTTTTTTATGCATACACCATCCATTTTCCCTCCTCTATTCGATGAGGCTTCCACCATTTTCAGTTTGGAAAAAAAGCAGATTTTCTATTCTGTGCTTGGAAGGTGAATTTTTTGTTATGCAATGAAGCCATTCATGCAGAAGCATAACACTAATTCAAGGTTTCAAACCACCCAACACATCCCTGTAAATGCTTTTTCCTTCTGCAAACCCTTTTTAGATTTATCCATTCTCTTGCAGTGCAATAATATTTTTACTGATATCGGTCTTGCTTTATTCAATGTCGATGAAGTATATGAGTTAAGTATTAATTTGATAATTAAGCAATACTCGTATAATTACAATACACTATAAATGTATTAAGTTTAATGTTTTGAAAAAAATAAAAAAAGATCTTGATAAATTATTTTCTTATTAATTAATGTATAAGTTATCGATTAAATAATTAACATCTCGCTTAATTAATAAATTCTCTTGCCGCAGATGTATTAGTTTATAAAGACTTATTTGTATGTTAGATATGATAATTCGAAAGGGATTATTAGCGGATTAAACATTCATTTTAGCAATAAATAAAAAAATAAAGTTACTTAATAAGACAATTCGATCCATATGAATGATCCGATCAATCTAATAATTCTCCCCAGATGACCAAATCCTGTATTGTTATAGAAGCCTCTTGCAAGCCCAGCCAAATAACCATATGTTCCTCGATCATGTTTAACCTGAATTCGTTCTTAGAAGAAACTGTATCAGATCGATTGCCATCACGATATATAACCATATGTTCCTCGATCATGTTTAACCTGAATTCGTTCTTAGAAGAAACTGTATCAGATCGATTGCCATCACGATATATTCCTCTCAAAGTTGCCGCATTCCATTCTTGTTTCATGGAAGATAAGGCCACAATACATGGAACGTACTGTGGATGACACATTTTATACAGGAACAGAGCTTTCTCTTGATGTGGGTTCTTCTGGTTCTGGGTTGTTCTATCTTTTCATAAATTAGTTAGCTAATGTGTCCTATCACCTCAAGCAATCAAACCAAATCTGTGAAATTTGTGCTAGCTAGGTGTCCCCACGAGTCACTGTTTTCTACAAGTTTAATGCCTTGCCTAACGGATAGCATGTGAGGGAGCTTTCATCTTTCATTGCATTCTAGGGGCATATTGCCATCTATATTTTTCATGGAGGTTCCTATCTCTTTATGACCTCAAAGGAATGGACATCTTTGGTCCAGATGTCTATCCAGCTTCGATCAAAACATCATGAAAAAAAGCCAGACCCTTGTACTTATTTAGCTAGGTAGGCCAGCCGAAGTGACATTTCAAATAGGACATGCTATATAGGGTTAAATTTGAATATGCAACTCGCAACACACACACACACACACACACATATTTTGGAATCAATCGATCCCTGGTTCATGTTTCTGGCCAGAAGTTCGATCCATAAATACTGGAAGCTGGGACTAGTACGACTGGCCTGAGAAGTGAAATATTTCCTTTTCTACTTTCTTTTATTTCTAGGTGGAACATTATATCAATCTTTCCTGAGAGAGATAACTTTGATGTGTTGAAATGCTTCATTCTATTGTCTGAATTGAAGCGTCTTTGTTTTCTTGACAAGACATAGGAAAATCACACACGTCATTAATCATGTAATTTCTTCTGTTTGAAGATTTGGTGTATCTCTATCAACTTCAATTTGATGTCACTCACTAGCAAAGCTAAAATTTTCATGGATATGGTTTGCTCCATCGGACAGCCAACCAGCTGGTGCACTCTCGGAGGTAGAAGATCATATATATTGTGGGTGCTGAATTGTGCGTTGTTGATGAGCTTGCTTGATAAAAGTAAGGCAAGTGCTGCTACATCATAAATTGCCTAGGTTGTTTAACATTATTATAGTTCAAATAATCTTAAAATTTTGTGAAAATAAAAATTGCACCGCTCACTCAAACATCCCCTAGATCTTATAGTTGTTGAATAGCTGAATTATAAAATTCAAGAGAAGAAAACACATTAACAAAATGATTATATAAAGATTTAGTTAAAACACTATTTATATTGATAAATAAAATCATATTTTTATCATGTAATTGGTGAGGTTATTGCCTAGCGTGGAATCTTTGGAAAACGAGGGGATGTACCCTTTGTATGAATAAAGAAATTGATGAGAGAGAGAGAGAGATGGCGAGCAGAAAACAAGGAGATTGGCTCATCGGCTAAAGCCACTTGGAACAACAGTGTTTCTCAAATCCCAAAAACAGCAATCCACCAAGTAGTTTGAGCCCCATAACAGTGGGCACAGAATTCTAGGGGTGCCCATGATTTTCTAGGGATCTGTGTAAGAAAACAAAACTGCTAAGCAAACAATTTCTTTTCATTTATTTTGCATAAAATCTGAGATATGCTGTGGGCATGGGCAAGGGAGTCAAACATTGGTGACGTGAGACTACTGCTATTGGGTCCCACTACCTGACTGCTAGAAAGACTAAATAGTCCTTCACTGGGCCCCATTTCCCATCCATCTCTTTCTTTACCCGGGTAATTTATCTCTCTTCTTCTTGTCTTCTCCGCTCCTTGAAGGCCGTCTGTTTTTTTTTTTTTAAAAAAAAAAAAACTGTAATTATTGCATTTTAAAAATACTTTTGTTATAAAAAAAATGAATAGGTTTGTTTTAGTATTCTTAATATATTTTTGTAGAAAATAAAAAAAATCTGAAAATTATCATATTATCCATAAAATGATTGCGCAATACCATGATAAAATACTCAAACAATGATTCCACGAATTCTTTGATTAATCTATCTACAAGAACTCAAAACTCAACCGATTCAATGTGTGTTAGGTGACACCAATTTAATTATATTTTATTTCTTATTGTGATTAACAATCCAAAAGAATCTTAAGAAAAAAATTCAAATAACCCAAACTAATTGCAGAAAAACAGAGCTCAAGAACAGGGATGAAGTGGAAGCCAGAAGAGGAGGACGGATGTTAACAGGGAAAGCTATTGGATGGATCCAAAAGCCAACCCTGACGTCGTCGTCTTCTTTTGATGGTAGAAAAAAGAAGCTGAATTGATGTGTTCGTGGGGGCTCCCTCTCTCACCAACCATGTGACCCCTCTCCCTGGATTTACCTCTCCCACGCGCCCTCTTCCTCCTTTTCTCGCCATCTTTTATTGTGATTTTTCCTCCACGATACGAGCATATTCTTATTTCCGATGGTGATATTGCTTATCTTTTTATCCCAGGTTATCCAGTTGATGTTCGTGATACGACCATGTTCTTATGCAAATCTCCATGAAGAAACGGCTTCGACTTTCCATTATCCCTTCTATTTTGGAGTAGCCATAGGCTTCGTCAATCCCACATGAGATCGATGGAGGTTTCTTTTTTTTTTTTTTTTTGAATTAACCAGTTTTTCTTTTCTTACTAGTGAACGTCAAAACCCTTTTCAAACCAGCATGAGTTCTTGATATGACTGCACGTTGCCATTATTTTTTGTAAAACTTGACAGAGATGAACATATTCTACTCTTAACCTAATTCAAAATCTTCCATTATATATGTAAAGTTAGATTCTTCCAAAGATCTTCATTCTCAGCATGGATAGTTAAGATGTAATGCTGATGGCATTTAATAGTATTTATAAGGTAATATTAATATTAGTATTTAAAATGGAGAAAAATACGATTTTAAGGATGAGTTCTATCACTATTTTTTAAAAAAACCAGCTCTCAAAATGAAAATCCAACCGAACCAAACAGAATTCTTTTTGTAAGATATAAGTTTTAATGTGAAAAATTAATTAACATTTAACCTTTTGTGTGGACCGTAATAAGAAATTTATTCATGGTTGAAGTATTTTTTTTTTTTAAAAAAAAAATCTATTGTTGGTGTTTTTCACGCTTGTTTTATGCAAAACATAATGCAATTCTCGGGGATAAAGAGAATCCTATCAACCATAGCTTTCATTGGGCCATTTTGTCCGGGCTCTTTGGGAGTGAGGGCCCATTTGGCCCCCACCTTAGATACTGACTTTTGTGAACCCCTTGAAAAAGCACCCTTTCTGCATACTACCCTAACTTCTGATGTATTTAATATTTCTTTTAAAATACTATTCAATTGAGAATATATTAAAAAATATTTTTTTTTAATTTTTAATGTTAATATATTAAAATCATTAAAAAAAATTTAAAAATTTATTTTACAAAAAAAAAAGTACGTAAAAAAAAGCAAGAACAGCCTAAAAAACAAAGTCTCTTTTGATCTTCCGGTTCTCCACCGCTACTGCCATTTGCCAACGTATAACTAGCACCGTCACTCTGCTCATTTACTGTCCATTTTTTTGGAGGTGATGTGATGAAAAGAGAAAAACCAAAAGAATTACTCTGAGAGTCTGAACCACTAATATTCCACCAATATTGTTGTTGGCAGCTCTCACTACGCCAAGGGGCAAATTTAAGGACGGAGAAAGCAGGGAGAGGTAATTAAAATTCTTAAATACACCCTTTTGTAAAATATGGACTATTTATATAGTTATTTATTTTTAGAGATGAAACTCTCTTTTTAAAAAAAAAAATTGAAATCAGGCGAATCGTCTGTTTAATGGAAAGGAAGGAAACTTCCCATACAAAAATTTTAGTCATGATGGCACGGCTTTTCTTTTCTTTTTTTCTTTGCTTTCAGGGATCATTTTTATTTTTTTCTATTTTGTGAGTTTTTTTTTTTATATATATATAAATATGACTTTCATGACAAAGGGCCAAAAGCCCAAACTTTACTATTTTCTATTTTTTTTTAAATACTCTCCAAAAATAGAAAAGGAAATTATGTTTAAGGACATGTTATTTAATTATAATTCCTTAAAAAAGTGGGACTTTTGTTTTCTTTATTTTAGAAACTTTCTATTTTTGAAGATTTTCATGCACTCAGCCGAGGAGAAAAAAAATCAAAAAACCGATTAAACCGGAAAAAAAAATAACCAAAAAAGCCGAACCATGAAAAAAACAGATTAAACCGATTAAAATTTTAAAAAAACCGACCGGTTCGGTTTCGGGTTTATAAGCCTGAAACCGAACCCAAACCGTGTCAAACCGGAAAAAAAACCGAGCCAAACCAGAAAAATCGATTTGACTCGGTTTTTGTCCTTAAAAACCGAATCGAAATCGATCGGTTTGAACCGGTTTTGGTTTTTTTAAAAAAAAATTCGGTTTGGTTACTTTTTTTTTATAAAAACCGAATCGAACAAAAAATGATTACCCCTAACTCACCCTCTTGTATTCCTCAACTGTTTTCAAAGTGTATCAAGTGAGTTTATAGCCGATTTAAGATGAATAAGAACTTTGAACAAAATTATAAAAGATATTTTTTAAAATATTTAAGAAATATATTTTTTATTTTTTATATATGGTTTTGAGCTATCTTCATTTTGTATTTTAAATTTTTTATTAAATTTTGATAAATATACCTTATTTATTCTTAAAGTTTTTTTTTTTATTAAATGAAGGTACGTCTTCAACCATTCTCAAATTACTAATATGCTGTGGCCGGCTATGAATGAGTCTTATATATTTTATACTAAGCCAACCACATGGGAAAAGATAATTTAGTGGTATCGTATGCCATTAAAACCGATTGTTGAATTCATATGTTTCAGAGAAATTAAATTCTTTAATTAACTATTATTTTATTTATGTATTATACTGCAGTGTGGTGAAGAAGGAAACTCTCGCCTTGCTATATTATCCTTGTCTCTTCTGCCTCTAAAAATAATGCATATGGGCATGGGAAGCCTAACTTGTAGGTCCAGACAAAAAATACTTATATTCTATATAAAGCACCCATGTTATTTATCTCTTAATTAGCGGGGCAACTTGGAGTTCACATGAGGTTAAGCGTAAAAAGAGAGAGAATAATCCTAGGGATCGGCTGCTACGAGACACTGAGATGCATTTGTCTGAGAATATTGATAAAATAAATATAACTTTATATGCTCTTGATGAAGAAAAAAGAGATATAAAAGGACTCCAAAATGATTTCATGTCAAGATGAGGACAAATTAATTACAAGATCTTATGCTTTCTAACATATATTTTTTTAATATACAACCGTTTTTTTTTCTTGAAACTTACACAAACTCATATTATTTATACTTTTATTTTTTATCAAATATAAATGGAGATGGTGAAATTCGAACTCATAACCGCTGGTTATCAAGACGCTGATATCATGTCAAAAAAACATCTCAACATAATATTTTAAACTATTAAATAAAATTTCAAAATATAATTTATATTATTTCTCGAACATTCTCTATTTACTTTTACTCGCGTATTTCCTTCTCTTTTAATGGAGAGTTTCATTTCAAATCACAACGGGATTCTCTCTGTTTTTTAATTCATTTTTCTAAAAAAAAAAAAAGTCATATGCTAAATAATGCCAATGTCAACTTTATTTCGTGAACATGTTAGAAATGGTGCACATGCCGAGTTTGGTGGGTGAAAAGCATGGAGATGACGAAGCAAAAACTGTATAGCTAGAAGAAGAGAGGCTTATCGATCCCTAGCTAGCTAGATTGTTAGGGATTTTATCAACCAGCATGTTGATCGAATTCGAAGCATATCAGCTATGTGATAAGGATGCACTAATTGGTTTCTTCATATGGTTGTCCAAGAGAACATATATTTTTTTATTCCAATAAAATATTTACAGAGGAAATAGATCTTCTCTTCTTCGAAAGAGAGCTTAGACAAACTACGAAGCTCCAGGCCTGTATTGTCCCCCTACCAATAAATAAACATTACATATTTTCAAAATGTAAACAGTGCATATTTATTTGAATTTTTAAATTGTATGCCCTCCCTATTCCCATCAATAAATATTACATGTTCTCACTATCAGATTGCGTCATCAGATTCTTCCATGTAAGAACATAATTTTACCCTCGTAATATTAAATATGGACCGGTTCAATGTAATTCTATGTACATTTATTGAGTGGGAGTGGTGATCTTTTGATATGTTTCAATTATTATAATATTAAATATATTAATGTTTATTATTTTTTACTGGCCTCAGGTCTCTTAGTATTTTATATATATACTAATTTAAATAAATTCTTAGCGTGTAAATATATTAGATATCTTTATCATTCAAAATAAGCATGAAATAACCTATTTTAGATTAGATATATAAAGTAATTGTTATATTTTTTATTATATAACTAACCATTTATCTAGAGGATTTCTGGTTAACATAAAAGTAATTGGATTCCTTTTTTATTTTATTTTTTACAATAGTTCCCTGGAGACAAACATGAAGTGACAAAATGGTTTAAACTTTAAATTAATTAACACCACCGGTTAACCTGGAAAACAGACAGAGAGGGAGATTAATAAATTAAGACGAGGCATTATTGTCAATGGAAGAGCCTTCAAAAAGAAAAATACCCAACTTGGGCCCCAAGATGATGTGCGTCTTTACATTGATAATTAACCTGTGGAAATTCGTGTAAGAATTAAAATGATAAATTGACCTCCCTCCTGTTGAGGTCTCTATAATAATTATGATTAATCGTGGAAAATCTTGCAATTTATGTGATATAAATCGACCCTACCATTGCTTAAAATGGTATAGTGACATCACAATTAAGATGTGAAAACACACACCGATATTCTTCCTGCTGGGGCCATGGCAAACTAGTTAAAGTAACCATCACATATTTCAGTTAGCTGAGATTTTGCTACAAATTAGTCGGTGTAATTTGAAAAATAAACGTTCACTTTGACCGCATCTTTTTTCCCCGGGATCTATAATTCACTCAAATAACTACTCCATGCCCATAGTTTTTTCCCTGGGATCTGTTCATTGCGTGTGGATCTCTCTCTTTCAAATTTAATCCTAATTACTTCGACTAAAACCATACACACGATGTATAAAGATTAACGGCGATATATAATTAACATGTATTGATAAAACTATGATATCGCAAGCCGTAATCCTCTCCCATTTCATGTTTTCCACAGGTAAAACGTTAATAATCAACGTATAATTAATATATAATATCAAGATATTTATTGAGATTTGATCTACTAATGTGGTCCTGCACGTTGAAATCTCTTGCGTTAAACTATGATATCGCAACGTATTAATATATAATCTCCTGTTGAAATCCTCTCCCATTTCGTGTTTTCCACAGGTAAAACGTTAGGTATTTTGATTGGATCAACAGCAGCTAAGCTTAAATATATAGCCATTTAGCCGAGGCTTACGAAGAATTTGGCTTAAGATGACAGTGACAGGATGGAAAGAGACATGAGTGTTCCTTGCAAGAAATAGATCCAGAATTTCAAAGATGGCCTTGACAAGTATAATCTTGGGATATACAGCTTTTCAATGCCGTGTCCCCACGACACCACGAAAATAAGACGGATGCCGAACTGCAAATTTTTAAAAAGGTTGATGGGGGGAGAGACCTCCCTCCTTGACAGCATATTTGTAGTGAGAAAGACATGGAAAAGAAGAAGAATCGATATAAAAAACACTTGAATCACCTGCTGATCTTTAGAAAGGGAAAGGGGGTGTTGTTCTTTTATTGGAAGATCGATCATCAATGTATAAAAGCAAAAAGATAAAATAGTACCCTTCATGTTTTCTTCTTCTTGTCTCCAATCCAATTCCCACCATTTTCAACCAACTTGTATTTAATTATTCCTCTCGCTAATCTTGTTTTTACTGGGGATAGTTTTTAATATTAGTATATATATCAAAATAATATAAAAATATATACAAAATAATTTTAAATAAAAAACATTCAAATTCTTATGCAGAGCTGTTTATGCCGCGTTACTAATAGCACCGACGTATATATTGTCTCCAAATCGCTTATTTCAGCTTTTCTCACAACTTTAATTTTTTAATAAAATTAGATTTATTAAAAAAAATGAAGAGAAAAGCTTAAGTTGTGAAATCATAACTGAATGTCGTACCAAAACAAAGTGATATTCTTGATAATTTAGATGTTCTTTGCCAATGAAACTAATTTTTTTATGCGATGAAAATTAATTAAACTTCATCTCCCAGGAAGCTTGTTTCCATTGACAATATTTTTTTGGGGGTCAAATTTAAGCAGCTCGGAGAGAGTTAAATGCATATTCCACCACCTGCTTGCAAAGTAAACTTTTGGTTGGCTTTAGATTTTATAAAATGCAAATAACTTCTTGCACGCATTTTATTTCAAATATCCTTGATTTCATAATTCAATAAATATTTATTTCTTACATCCTTTAAATTTGGAGCCTCTATGTGTGTGTGAGAGAGCATATATTTCCGGCCAGTATTTCAAATTTGAACGAAAGTTTGCTATTGTTTAAAGGAGAAGGAAAAAAAAAAGAAAAAAAAAAAAAGAAAAAAAAAAAAGAAAAACCATGGATATCAAGATTCTAGAATGAAGAAGTGAAAGGCCGGCCTGCATTAGTGTCTGGACCACAAATGCAGCCAATGAAATGTGTCACAGTTTTATAAGATATATTTTATGTAGGATCTTATCGTGAAGAATGTTTTAGCATAAATAATTACTATATTTACAATAAATTAAAAGCTTTAAAATAAAGTTATTAATTTCAGTGTTACAAATTAACATGATAAATAGGAGATTTAAAGCTAATTTGGGTTAAATTTTAATTTTTAAAATGATTTTACTATTAACATGATTAAAATCAAGATAATGTTATGGGCTGATCTGAAATTAGTTTGATGTGATGAAATTAAAAATAAAATAATTTTTAAAAAATTAAAATATTATTTTTAATAAAAATAATATATTTGGATTGACTTAATGAACGGTAGGTTAACCCAAATTTCTTTTAAGAAATAAAAAAAAATACCGTAGTCCTTGATTTATAATTCTTATAAATATGATAATTTTGTATAGGAAGAAACTTGATTGTAATCAATATATTAATGAAATGACTCACATAACATCTAAATCATCACATTAACAAAAAAAAATTAAAGGAGAAGGGAGTTTTATTGTATCACTCATCACATAATATTATTAATTGGAATAATGATTTTTTTCCTCTCTTTTGGTTTTTTATTTCTAATTTATTTTTTTTATTTTGATTTTATCCTTTAACATTAGACTTGTAGTAGATTGAGCTTCATAATTTTTTTCTAATCAATATATTAATGAAATGACTCACATAACATCTAAATCATCACATTAACAAAAAAAATTTAAGGAGAAGGGAGTCATTTTTTTAGGTTTTTTTTTAATTGATTTTTTTTCCAGTTTTCTCATTCAATATGATTTTATTAGAAACTGAGTTTTGTAATTTGTTTTAAATTGATTTCTATAGGGTTGTTGTGATCTTATGACTTGGTATGCAGATTGACAAGTTAACTCGAATAGATCTAATATGTTGTTGTCTCAATATTTATTGAAAAATCTCATCTTAAATATTTATTTTGAGTCAAACTATATTTTTATCGGTCATTTAGATTGTTTTTAGATCTGTCAAGGTGACCAAGTCACATTGAATCAATTCTCATATAATTTTAATATTTTTTATATTGAAAAAATTAATTCAAACTACTAGCAAGATCCAATAATCTAATTAATATCTGCTAGAATAATACGAAGAAATTATATTGCGTTGATAAGGTGGAGAGGTTTTACTTATTTTGCCAAATCTATTTAACTCTAAAAAAAAATATTTGCCAATCCTACAAGCTCTTCATGCATGTCTTGCCCATCCAAATGTAAGATATAAAAAAAATTTACAAAATAAATCAAGTCTTTTTTTCAAGATGTTATTTTCATCTTTTATAATCTCATCCTTTAATATATATTGAGTTGATTAGGAATTGAAGTTCTTAATTTATTTTGATTTGCTTTCTACGTGGTTATCTCGGTCTTATGACTTGAGTAGCTAGTTTGACAGACTAGCTCAGTTTGCTTTTTATGTTTCTTTTTAATTATTATTTTTAATTTTATCCTTCAATATTTAATTGATTGAAAATTAAACTTTATAATTTATTTTGATTTATTTTTTATAGGATTATCATGGTCTCATAACCCATATCACAAATTTCACATAAAACTAATTCAATATGTTGTTATCTTAATATTAAAAAAAATATTCTTGAAATTTTTTCCAAGTTAAACTATGTTTTTATAAATTATCTGGGTTACTTTAAAAACTATAAAATCAACCGAGTCACAACGAATCAATCTCTACATAATTTATTTATTTTTCACTGAAAAATTTAAATTATTATCAATATTTAAATATTTCTTTACTTTCAAGGCTGAGCGCAAATTAATAATCTAACTTGGGTATATATAAAACGGGTAAAGAAATATTAGTAACTTTACAGAGGGAGTACATGAAACATCAGCAACAGTTGAATTGTACTAATCAGAAGTACTACGTGGACAATGATGGTTTAATAATAATACAAAACCAGTGACCCCACCCGCAATAGCTATTTGGTTAAGCTCCACAAACGATAAATTAAGTAAAAAAAAAAAAAAAAGGATCGCAATAAACATTTGAGCTAGAATGGAGCCATGGTCCACTCACGCACACAACCCATGCATCCTTCTAGAAGCCTTAAGGCTAATTGACCTCAAGTCCCTCTGAACCAAACTCCTAATTAACCTCTTACTTCGTTGATTTTGATTCATCTACTCTTTTCTTTAGAACAAGCATCAGCTAATTACTGGCTGCTGGCAGGGATAACAAGGACTTGCTTGAAGAACTTGAAATAAAGAAAAATAATAGCAATAGAGTACAAAAAAGCTTGATTCCAACCACTAGAATCCATCCAAACCCATCATCATCTCCTTTCCCTTCTCCAAAATGAACAGCCCGCCATCAATTTCAAACTCGTATTCAAAGTTCAAAATAAAAAACAATCTCTCTTTGATTGAATAAGTTGTAATACTCTGAATCTTCATTATTAATGGAATCAAAATGATTAAGAAAATACCCGCTCAGACCCTTCCCTGGGTGGTCTATATATATGTCCCTGTATCTCCCAGCTTTGAAGAAAACAGGACGGTACGTATGATCCAGGCCCTTACACGAGTAACTTAGTGGACAATCTATCAGGCGAAGTACACTTTATCAACCCATATCATATTAATACAAGCCTGTGATAAGACCCGTGAGATATGTATTGATAGTTCTCAGCAGTCCGGCTGGAGTTGTCTTTCTCGGTAACTTCACAAAATGCAGAGTTTTTTTTTTTTTTTTGGGGTAACTGTGAAAACGTTGACAGATAAATCACTCTACTCTGGAGTTAAAAGCTATCTAGCCTTCATCTTTCATATATGCAGGTCATAGTTGTTTATATGTTAATTTGGATAATTGTTGAAAAATATATATCATATCACCTTGTAGAGGCTTGGTGTTTGTGTTTTCTCGGTGGCCAGTTCTCGTCGGATTTATTTCCCGCGTGAGTGCTTCTATTCATTCAAGACTCGACAACTTCGACAGTTTCACAATGTTCATATTATACTGTTATGGATTGGTGACTGTAGCTTTGTAAATATAGCTTCTTTTTAAAAAAAAACATGACGACGCAGATGAAAATACAAACAAAAAACAGATTTGAAGCTGAATAGAAATCATATTGAATTATAATTTTGACGTGGTTTGTCTCAACTCCTTAAATAGATCACTCATATTGAATAAATGAGTTTAGTAGACTTTTTGCATGATATAATCCTTATTTACATGTTCAAATCCTTTAGACTTTTGTAACCCGCATACATCTGTGTTCATAATTTCACCTCATGTGCCCTTTTGGGCTGTTTTCTGGCAGCTAGTTTTGCTTCTCCCTCCTCATTTATGTGTGTGTCTGTGTGATTGTATAGTTCCAAACACACCACACATACATATGAATCATAAACATGGCCAGGATTATTCACATGAACAGATTTGATATATAAGTCTACTTCATTATATTTCACATGTTTTAAATCGCTCTATTTTCTAGTAGTTATCATATTAGAAGCCAAACATATATGACTTGATCATTCATCTTGCTTTCTTGCAGGGAAGAAGAGGGCGTGGTCTGGATTGTGATGTTCCAAGCACTGACTTTAATTTTTCTTTGGGAAAATAATTGATATTCATTCATAAAAAATAATGTTATTAATTTATCCAGGGATTGACATCATTGACCAAATTTTATATAACTATTTAATTTTTTATTTATTAACAAAATGTGTATATATTTATGATGTCGGACGATTGTGATTGGCATAACAATTACTTACAGCTACTCAGAACCACTTGGGGATGTGTCCAAGAAAGATTGGTTCGAATATGGCTTCCAAGTCATCACCTGTAGGACCCACACAAAGAATTGCAGTAGGTCAAAGATATTGACCCTGGAAGAGAAAAACCATTCCACGGTGTCAGTCACTCTCGTTGGCTTGTCCTGAACGGCGCCGTCTTATTGAACTTTCCAAATCTAATCAAACAGGCCCCAAGTTACTGTCTCCGTCACACTTTATTGTCTTCCACGCCACTCAGGCTAAAAACTGACCGTCCGATCCATCTTCCGTTTTTGTCCTTTCAATTAACACGAGCTCCCTGCCCTTGTTTTGATGGTGTGATTATTCTAGTAACCATTTTTTTTTTGCATCATTCAGAATTCATGATTAAGCTTAACTTTAGGTACTTAATAAGTTTATTAAACTTAAATCCTAAAAGAAATTATTTGAGATGCGTGCCTCCAACATAAGAAATTATGAATTCGCTTGTACTTTTAACTAAATCAACAAGAATTTAAATTATCTTTTCTGCTTTTTAAATTGTTTTTAATTTATTTTTTGTATGAAAATTATTAAATTAGTATTTTTAGTTGTTTTTTTGATAATTTTAATATGATAATATCAATTAAATCAATATTTTTAGTCCGAATAAAAAACAAATGTACCAATTATATTAGACCTAAGAAATTCATGAGAATCAAAATCTCATGACTTGATATAATAAATTGTATGAGTTACGGCTGATATTCCTAAATAACTTTGGCTAATATTGCCTATCTCGAATACTCAAGGAATCGCATTTTTAGTTAGTAAGTAAAACAATTAGCAATCACGAAACGTTGAATAATAATGTTAAAAAGCCTACATTAATGTATTTTAAGCTATAAATTAAGAGTAAGGCAAGCTTCCCACCCCCAAAGAACATGGCGCGATCGACCAAGGGAGTGGTTGATAAGAGAACTTAGATCTCTGCCAGTCACCTGTAACGTTTCATCGCTGCATATTTTATTTGAAAAACTTCTTTAATTTCAACGATGAAAAATAAGCTGCCCAAGCAACTACTCTTAATTTGAATATTTATTTTATTTTCTTTAAATTCAACCACTGTATTTTGAATGGTTCTTGAACCATCGTAAGCGATACTTGGTTTAGACGGTGTATGGGGTCGCAATCAGAGTCTCAAACAAGGCTTCTTATATGATGCTCTCTCCTTATCAAAATATTTTAACAAGATTCTAAATCTTCCAGGCTAATCTATTAATTAAGTTAAAAATAGGATACTTAGTATAATATAGTTTACAAAATGGACCGGAGTTCTCTTTTATTTGAATCTTGACGAGTGCAAATTAAACAATAATTTGATCATCTAGAACATACAGTTCGTACGTGGCTGGCTAGCTAATGGACTTAAGGGTGACCCCAGGAGTTCCAGCCTAGGTATATATAGTTTTCTACCTAGGGCATATCTTAAGATTCTCATAACACACCTCCAAATGACAACATAAAATCCTTGGTTTTCTACTTTTTTCTATATAAAAAAAAATCCACCAAACACACACAACCATCATCATTTTCTTTATTGAAAGACTCTTCTTTAATATTTTTTTGTCATAATTTCTTAGAAAAAGATACTTTGTGGTTGCTGAGGCCATGGCATGTGTGTGGAATATGGGGTCCATTTGGTAGTTATCTTATTTTTAGTCTCGTATATTTGTTATTATAATAATATGATATTTAAAGTGAGATATTTGAAATTGGATGTTCCATCATCATATTTTAGCCAGATAATCCTTCCCCTAGAAGTTCCTTTTCGAAGTGAAGATATATATAATCAATTTGTCATTGCGTTTTTTTTTTTTTTTTTGTCAAATGTTCGATGCTTCACTCTTCTCAAACATGGCATCTCCCTGCGAAATTTCAACGCCGAAATCCAAAGATATCAATTGATGGCTGCCTAAGTCTCGTGAGAATGATCGATTGGCTAAATATATACTTGTGTTCAACACCTTGAACATGCATCATTGGGGTTCATAACCTACGTAAGTGGTTCATGCACTTTGAAATCCATCAAGGGGTTAAAAGAGATCACAAAAAGAACAAAACGAAAAGGCAAACCAAACGCCAAAAAAAAAAAAAAAACACTGATGAGGTTGCTTTTGGAATGTTATATGGAGCCCAGAACATTGTATTCTTTGTGTGAACAAAGCGGAGCATACCACCCTCTGTGCAAGCTGCCTGGGATTTCCAAATAAAATTAAAGGGTGGGAAAGTGTTATGATTATAAACAAATAAGCAAGATTACAAAAGTAAACAAAGCAATGTATTTCGTTAATCAAGTAGAGAAAGTGGGGATAGAGAGCGGGATTAAAATAAGCTAACGTGAAGCACCTGGAGGGAGAAAAGGAGAAGCAACAAAGAGATTCCCGTTTTAAAAAACTTGGGCCCACTGTCTCTCTAATGTCATGCAATTACACCTATGCATATGCATCGAAAATCACAGGTGTCCATATCACTCGAAAAGAACCAGATCATATTAAAGGAATAAGAGAAAGGGATTTTATGATTTGGCCACGGTGCCTTAGAGCTGGGCTGGCGTGAGCCAGGCGGTGCGGTTGAAGTGGGAGGCGTTCGAAGCAGAGCTGGGGGGGTTAGGTTCGATATTTTTCTCTGATCAGCTGTAGTTTACATGGCGTACATGTTGTCCCAGTAGATGAGCTGTCACTAATCAATGGGCTCCAAGGAGTGGGAACATGGCACATTTCTTCTCCTCTCAAGGCTCCAGCTTTGCAGCAAATTAATTTCCAAGAGATGGTGACCCATGATGAGAATGACTCTTTGTTTTGATGCAATCAAGGGCCCCGCATCACATGCCTCCACCAATCCCCGCAAGAAAAGTATACATTAAAGGGGGCCCACCGGAGATAAAATGTAGGGGACCGTCCCTTTTTGGATAGCTAGTAAAGCTAGCTAGCCTAGCACCTTTCCTGTTACTTGAATCGTGGGAAGCAAAAGTAATTGGACTCTCTTCTGTTTCCAACAAGATGCACAGTGAACCATCACACATCTATCGTAAGCGGTCGATCCAAGGTCCCTGCTAGTGGAACTCAGTGCACCAGTCAAGTCCAAATTCAGAGCTACTGAGGATCACCTTGTGTAGGTTCTGCCCACTAGACCCAGTACGTAGAATTAGCCTGGAAGTTCACTGACTGCCTTTTGTTTCTATCGTAGTGATGGAGAGGTGTAGCTTCTCTTCGATGGTCTCTAGGCAATATACGTAAATGGTAGCGGATGGTTCGAGCTTATCCGTCCTACAGTTGATTGATTTGATCCTAGCTAGCACCGCTTGCGAATATTTTTGGAGTGCTCTGGCTAGCATAATTAATCAGCACCTCCATGTGAGACTCCAAGAAGACCAGAACATTTACAGTATTTTATGAAAATTTAAGAATATTTGCTCATCGAAAAAAAAGAACAAGGGTGCCTCTTATTTTATGAAGAAGGTTAAAATTCACCCTCAAGAGGGTTAAATTGTAACTCATTGTTTCTTTTAAACTATTGTCATTCCTTTTCTTACGTTTTATCTCCAAACATTGCTAATATCTTAACCATCTCTGATCTCTCAGTGTCCACCGACAATTTACCCTACAATCTATTAACTCATTAAATATGTTTTAAAACAACCTCTACATCCTTGAAAATTATTCCGATAATAACTATTCATGTAATAATTCATCTTTATTCTTTAGAACTAAGTCTTTTTGCGTTTTGAAAATATTTTTGATTGTTTTAACTATGCCAATCAAATTTAATTTTGCAAAATTGATTTGATGTCACACCTGATTCGGATAAAATTTTAAATCACTGTATTTTAATTAACTTTTCAAATCAAATCGAGTTTAACGTCTAATGTTTTTAGCTACTTCATCTCCCTATCAATATGTTATCCTTTTGATAGAAAAGTATACTATACATATTAAGGCTCTAAATTATTTTGGCAAAGATGAACATAATGCGTCAACAACTTATCCAATAATAATTAAATAGAGTTTTTTTTCAATTGAAAAATTCTGGACAGAACTATCAAATTTCGTGCTATGCCAAATCCCAAGTAGTTCAGGGCCTTCAGGCCATGAAGGGTTTTTTTTTTTAATTTACTGTGATAGTTACATCTCCCCCCGGTAAAAAAAAAGTCCATGCATGCATGAGCAGAGCATATCCCGTGAATGCATGTAACTGGCCATGGCCTCATCGAAGCCTCGAACTGGGCAAGTAAATTCATGATGTGACATCCATTCAGGGGGCCATCACCGTACACGTGTACAAATATAGATTCAGAGAGTACACACGCACAATCACAAAAAGCTAAGTTGAGCAGTGGGTGTGGAAGAGGGGGGAAGAGGCAGTGCATGTGCAACCTCTGTGCTTGATAACAGAGTACTAGAGCGAGTTTTACGCTTGCTGTCAACAAACCGTACGCGCAAAAGAAGAGAAAGAAACAAGGCAAAATTCAGTTCATGTGTTTCAATTGTATTTTTAAGAATTTTTTTTAAAAAAATTAAATTTAAATTATCTTTTAATAATTATACATTATTTTAATGAGCTGATTAAAACATAAATTTTATAAAATAAAAAAAATATATTTTTAAATACAAAAATATTTTTAAAAACAATATTTACATCGCAAACTAAAGAAAAAGACAACTTGCTTTTTAGACAAGTGATTGGAGAGTTTACGTGGCAACCAGCTTGATTCACTACAATGGTGGGGCATTCTATCTCGTTGTTTCTCTTTTGTTTTTACTGAGATATTAAAAAAAATAGCACATAAATTAATTTAATTTAAAATAATAAAATTGATGAGATTTAAATTCTTAACTGCTTGATTAAAAGATTTTAATTGATTAATACTCAATCAAAGAATTATTTTAATTTAAAAGTTTAAAATGTTAATGACACTCCCTCCATAAATGACTGTACTATATCATTATGTAAAACATTGATCCATACATTATTCTCGAAATAAACTCACAAGTTTCTATATGATTTTAATTTATTTTAACAATATTTTTTATTGTATTTTATAGTTTTTCAGGTGTCTCTTTCTATAAAATATTTTACACACAACGAACGGATACTGAGAATGATGTGGCTTGTTTTAGATCCCTGCTGTATGATGAAGCGTAGAATTTCTGGCGCTGCGTGGGATGCCTTTGAGAATATTCATACCAATGAGTCCATGTAGAAAGAGTACCTAATGAGGGGTTGTCTGTGATCTCAACAGCCCTACGTGCAACTATGGGAGACAGATCTGTCTTCAATATTCCAGTAAGGGGTGTGGCTTGCGACTTGAATGATAGTGACGTACGGACATCACCTATCCAACAAGCATGCCTAGGCATTAATGGGTAGAATCTGAACGGTGGCAGATGCCAGCTTCTGTGGTCTGTGGTGGTATATAGAGTATAGTGGGATATCTATCATGGTTCCCATAGATCGATCGGTTCTCTCATCGGGAGGCGCCTGAAAGAGTAACAGTCGGTCGATTAAATCGTTTTCTGTTTCTCAGTGGCTGCTCCGCCCTTAGGCGATGCATCCTCGCTTCGCTGCTGGTGATGCTTCGAACCCTTGGGCATTTCCTGTGTGTATATTCGGGTCGACTTGCTTGCTGGGCTATTGGGTCGAGTTTAGGGGACACCTAGCTAGTCATCTGGTATCACCAGTAATTAATTATGGGGCGTTAATTGGTTCTAATACCAAGATCGATTTTCATATCCATTTTTTATTTTTGTTGGGAGAGGAAATCGTTTTAAAGATAAATTAGAGAAGAGTTCATTTGTATATGCCTTTTTTAATAAATAAAAAAGTAGAAAAACATATTCCATCAATGGATATGGACTTCCAATGCATAGAAAAAAAAATCTTATCAGTTTATTAAATCATTTCAACAATATATTATCAAAAATATATTCCCAACTCAATCAATTATATTATTGGAACTCAATAAGTTCCAGGTATCATTGTATCTTCTTTTTTTTCTCTGTTCTTTTCTTCAAATTTTTTTTTCAAAATTTTCACTAACTATGCTAGGTTTTTTCATATTTTTTATATCCAAAGTCATCATTTCTTCCAACTCTTTTTTATTTTTAAAATTTATTTTCACAACCCTAAAAACCAAAAAAAAAAAGGAAAAGAAAACGACAACCATGCCACATGAGATTTCCCTACGTGAGTAAAGGGGTAGAATCTATTTATTCTTTTGTAAAAATAAAATTAAAATCAAGGAGCAAAAAGTTAGCAAGATTAGGATTCTTAATTATTCTTTTCTAAAATAACTAGCATAATTAAGTTTCCTATATATATATATATGTGTGTGTGTGTGTACAAACTTGGATATGTGAACTTAGTTTAATGTCAAGAATATATTTGAGAATATAGTAAATGTTATTTTTCAAAGTATTTTGTTTGGAGATGGATCAAAATGTTATTATTTTTAATATTAGTATATTAAAATGATTTAAAAATATAAAAAAATATTTTAAAACTAATAAAATTCTAATATTCTAAAAAATATGGTCACCTCATAAGTGAGATTGTTCCTACATTATCATTCTAGGATATATATATATATATATAAACACTACAAACGAAGATAAAACTCTCTATGAAATTCAGGAGCATAAATGAATTTCAGCGTAATAATTTTAAAAAATTATTTTCAAAACACTAAAAAACCAAGAACATAAAGGAAAACAAAACGAGAATCAAGCCACGTGAGGTTTCCTACATAAGTCCCAGGATATCGGACCGCGAAAAAAGAAAAAAGAAAAAAAACAACCAAATCACTAATCAGTCATCAATTCCAAGGTCACATCGGTGTAAGTAATAGTAATAATTATGTTTTTTCTTAATTACGAGGAGAGAGTGAAAAGTGGAATTATTTTGAATATTTCACGTGCCAATTGTTTTTTTATATATAAACTAGCATAATTAAGAAAATAATTTAAAAATTAGCTGTGTTAATGGGTTGCGTTTTTTCTAATGATAAAACCCATAGATTACACTATTTAAAACAATATAAATTAATAGATTGTATTTTTGAAAATAATGCAATTTAATAAGTTGCGTGATTCTTAATAAAGCAATCATTTGAATGCAAAAAACTAATTATATATTATTATTTCATGATAACAATGTAATATATCGAAACAACATTTTTGCAATCAACATATATATATATATATTATCTTTACTCTTTGTATACAAATTCTATTTAAGAAAATTATTTTTTATTTTTATTTTTATATTAAAAAAATGTATTTTTATTTTTAAAAATTAAAAAAATAATAGGCAATAGTTTAACTAGACTAGGATTCTTCATTATTCTTCTCTACAATGAAAAATTCGTAATTAAGTTTGCCATTTCTATACAAAGTCTATTCAAAAAACTATTCTTTTTTTTTTTAATTAAAAACCCATTGGGTGAACAAAACATATATTTTTAAGAATAAAAATGGTTTTTTAATAGAGTTTATATACAATTACAATACTTAATTTAGCTAGTTTGGGATTCTTAATTATTGTTTGATAAATTAAAAATACAGCTAAGTTTCCTAAATGTATACAATTTGTATTAAAACATTGATAGAAATATTAACGATATTTCAACATATTAATCACTGTAATTCATTAAAAAATTATTCAATAAATTGCATTGTTTAGAACATAATAATCTATTAAGAATGTATAGAACAATCCATTAACTATGTTATTTTTCCATTTTTCTTTTTTTTAAAAGGTGATAGTTTGTTAAAAATATATATATATATATATACTATCATGTGGTCCAGAAAAGGGGGAGTGCTATTTTCACGAACTTTAGCACAAAAGTGGGATGATAAAAGCGTAGGATGTTAAGGGGCGCCAGAAAGCTGCGGCTCCCATTAGACACGTATGTTTCGGCATCCAATCATGTAAACTCTTCTTTTTAGGTTCTCTTAAATCTTCTTTTTTTTTTTCTTTTTGAATTCTGAGCTTTCGTAATTTACTTTTATTTATTTTTTATTTATTTTATAGTAGTAGTTTATACTCCTCTATTTTTTTTTAATTTTCTTTCTTTCCTTTTCCTCTTTTCTCTCTTCCTTTTGGGATTTATGCCTGCCTTTTTTAACCATTTATTTAAAATACTGCATTTCCCTTTTTAAAAAGACCAAACTGTGCTATTTTTTTAATTTTTTAAAGCCGGTGCTAGTTTTCCAAAAAGAATTTCTAAACCATGTTAAAAAAAACAACACCCAAACTCCATAGCACATTTCTTGATTGAGGCACATTTCTTGATTGAGCCTTAGAAGAAGTCTTGTCCGGGACGGACATCTGCCCTTCGATGTTGTCATCACCGCATGTCTTTGGATGGGTGCCAAGCGAGGGAGTTCTTCGATAACTCTACCGGTGCAGGCAGTGTAACAACATCAATCTAATCAATTCCTCCTCCCATGATGGACTGTAAATTTGATGTCTTCACATGGACAAAAATGCTTCTTCACGAGTTATATAATTATTTTTTTCAATTTATGGAGTTTCAGAAGCGTACGTCGATACTTTGAGGCATTGGAGAACGATTACAAATGCTGACAATGGCTGATTAGAAACAAAATTAACTTATAAATGTTTAAGTACTATTCTAATAACACTCTTGCAAAACAAGAGAAAGATCGTAAACACATTCAATAATATTTTCTATGCAATGCAATATGTTTAAAGTTTTGAGTTTAATTCCTTCGTATCATTGTAACTGTTGTGAATAATATACACATTTCGTTTTTTTTTTTAAAAAAAAAGAGAGGCTCAAATGGCCATTTCAGCTGTATTCTGTCTGTTCAACTTTAACTCTCGTCTCCAAAACATTTCCCTGCTGCCACTGTGGATTTTCATACTTTTTTCTCCTTTCGTTTTTTAGATCTAAGACTTTTTTACATTCGTGTGCTTTATATTATTTCTTTGTTTTAATAAATATCCAACCTACATTGATTTTAGACTGAATATCTTGTGTGTTTATAGATGAATACAAATTAGTTTTTAGATCTATGTTCTCATGGATATTTTATTTGTGTTTTTTAGGGTTTAATTCTGTTGATGTTCTAAACTCCGATATATTCAGGAATGAGGTTATTAGTGTTTAGATAGTGATTAATCACGTGTTCATCCCAATATTTTCTTTTTCACATCCCAGAAAGTGTATGATTAGGGGTAGAAATTTTGATATTTACAAAATATTCCCTTTTAATAGGGTTTAGAGACCCTCTAATAGCAAAATTATAGCAAAATTATGACTTTTAAGTAGGGAAATTTAATAAATAGAAGACAGAGTTTTAATTTTTAATTGCGATAATATTTATTCTTGTTTTGAGTATGATAAATGCTCTAAAAGTTAAGATCTGAATGCTTGAAAAATAAAAATTTACTTGGATAGTATGGATAGTATTTATAACTCCTGAACATGTTATTTTAATGAAGTGAAGGGATCGAAGAGTTATTTGCTCTGATGTCATTAATGAGAGATGAAAATCTCTTACACATCATTAATAGAGAATAAATATCACTTATAAATTATTAATATATAAAATAGAAATATAATAGGTACTTTGAAAATATTTTATATATCTAAGGTGATGTTTACGTTATTGAAGGTAGATTTTTGAGCAATATAACTTGGTAATGTAATTTGGCCCTACTTTCTTCAGGATTTATTTCACTGGTAAAAATAATTAGAATGAAAATCTTACAGAAGAGTAATAGAAGAAGAAAAAATTATTCCATCTTGAAAATCGATAAATCTTGAGGCGAGTACTGTTTTCTATTTTACAACAAGATCTAAACTTTATCTTGCATCTGTCTTGATTGCTTCTTTTATTGTTGAGAAAATAAAAAAATAAAATATTTTTATTTAATATCATGAATTTGAAGAATATATATAATCAATAGAGAAAAATATAATCACTTATCCAATTTCAAAAGAGTTGGTTCTTCTCTCCTAATCTACTACTCTTTAGAATTTTTATTCCAAGTATTTCTCCATTCATTTGGTTTGAATATTGTTTACTGTTTAATTTTTTATTTATCAATTATTTTAACTTTTGTTTATTTTCATGTGATTTTCACATGATGTTTAACATATTTATTAATGGAACCCAACAAGAGGATGCGTATCCAAGAGTGTAATAATGCTCAACTACTAAAATACTAGAAAAAAAATATATATATATTCAAAGGATGTAAATTAAAATATATAAAATTAATTTCAAGTAGTATTTATACACCCTCGACAAGAAAATCTCAAAATAATCAATTTTGTCGTAGTAAATTCGTGTAGTGTAATGTAAAGTTTGATGTATATCAAAATCAAATGACAGCGTGGACATGACTATTACTAATTTAAATTCCACACGTATAATTAAAAGAAGAACATCACGGCTAAACAAAGCTTTTCTTAATTCTCCCTAGCTAGAACTAGAAGCATTTGTGTTCGTAACTTTTTTTTTCTTTTTTTCCCTCTACTTATGTGATCTGTTTTCAAGGCTACTGTTTCCTTTTATTTGTTCTACTTGGTAAAAGAAAAGGTCACTGTTGTTTTCATCGTTTACACCATTGATACAATTCTAGCTAGCTTTTTCTACTATTTAATGGTCGTTCTACTATTTTTAAATAAATGTCCAAAATAAAAAAAAAAAGTTTTATATTTACATTTCCAGGATTTGAAAACAAAACATAAAGCCGAAACGGGCAATGATATAAAAAATAATAATCTTAATTCTTGGTTTTTTGTTTTTTCAAAAACCATGTGCTGACCTGAACAAAGGTGCCCAGTTTTCTTAAAAATTATTATTTATCAAATTCTGATAGATTTTTAGAGTCCCTATTGTGGTGATAGCTTTTTATGAGAAACGAAATGAGGTTGGTGTTCAAATGTAAATTTTAATCATACAAATTAATTGAAAAAAATTCTTAGTATTTTTCTAAGTGCAAGTGAACGTGAATTCTCATGTTGAAATTAATGACTAGATTTATTTTGTAGTTAATAAAATGTGATCAAAATCTAAAAATAAATTCGGTAGCCAATAAAATTTAAAGCTCAAAATTTTGAATGGAGGTTATTAATTTTGTAAAAATCACACTTTCTTTCTTGGTACGCAAGTGTCAGTGGTGAAAGTAAAGAGGTGTTCGAAAGTGATTCTATTTTAAGATGTTTTTTTAAAATATTTTTATTTTTAAAAAAATTAAATTAGTGTATTTTTTAATAATTTTAAAAAACTATTTTAAAAAACGTTCGGAAAGCTATAAAAAAGAAAGAAAGTGAAAGCATGCTCCCGTCCAGACAATCGCGGCTATACAACTATCCAAATCTTGGCCATTTGTGTGAGACAAACAAACAGCTTGAATTTGGCCAGCCAACTTAGTAATCAACAGATGCTTTACATTTCACTAATTATGATTTTGCAATTAGAGAAGAAGATAAAGAGCATATAGATAAAAGTTAAAAAAAAAAAAAAAAAAAAAAAAACAAGAAGCTATGATTATTCTCTCCATTACAGGAGGAGCTCTTTTCTCCATGGATTCCAAGACCTTCCCCTTTCCTTCTTACAGTAGAGATATGGACTTCCAATTACGACCTAATCATTTCCCGCACAGCTTATGCGACAAATTATACAATTTAGGCGTCACCTTTCACCCCATAAGCCCATGTCTGAGACTACTCTCTTTCTTTTGCTTCCTTTCCTTGGTTCCCTTTTTTTTACCATTCTAGTCCCCATCACATCTCTGTTTCTTTTCCCTCGTATTCTTCATGGACTGATTCTTGTCCAGTTTTTCACCTTTAGCACATTGGAGACCCAAATAAGCATTAAAACTACATAGATATTCCACTTCCATTTTACAAAATCCTTGGAGCTTATAGCTTAACTCACTCTTCTCTCTAGAGATACCACCCACTATCTTGACTGCTTCCTTATTTTCAGTTTTTGTTCCTGCTTGTTTCCTAATTCCATTGATCAGAACAGTACCAGTGAAGAGTTGGAGGTTGCTCGTCTGAGAAGAAATTGCAAGCCTCTTCACTGCTTAAGAAATTGTGCTCTTCCAACTTCACAAACTGAGTTTGATAAGTCTTGGAGAACTGAAAGGAATTCATTGTTGATGGTGAAGAAGATGAGGTGGAGCAGTTGAATTTGAGAGATGAGGATGGGGGTGGGGACATCATTAGCTGGCTTTGGAGAATCCCAGATGAAGAAATGGCAGGGTTAGGACTGTTGTCTTCATTCAAGATTGCACTCGAGTCACTATCCGATAACCCATCTTTGAAGTCTGGGAAAAGAGAGGCTCCTAGTCCATTATTAATACTGCTGCTGCTGTTGAAGTTCTCATAATTCAGCTCTTTAGCCTCTGCTGATGCAGTAAGAGAATCAAGGAGTGGTGGCGTGTCTTCTTCAGTGACTTTGTCTTCTGATTCAGCCAAAATTATCTCTTCCTTGACAGAAACATTGCTCTCTGTGTTCTCCTCATTCAGCTTTGCTTTCAGTTCCCTTATCTGCAACATGAACAAAACATCACCAGGGTTAACCGAGAATTCTGCAATTTGTTGCTTCTTAAAAAATAACTGTGTGCACCTTTGGTTTTCAGAATTAATAAATATAAACTATTTCTTTCGAGATTAAACTCACAAAAACAACAAAAAGATTCAGCCCATTGTTGCTCAGGTTCAAACAAACAAATAAAGATGATGAAAATTAAAATATATACCTCTTTGAGTAGAGCTTCATTGTCCTGTTGGATGGCATCGAAATTGTGCTTAAGAGAATCATAATTGGCTTTAAGAACGCCATAATCTCTCTCCAGTTGCTTGGTTTTCCACCGGGCACGGCGATTTTGGAACCAAACAGCTACTTGTCTTGGTTGCAAGCCAAGTTCTTGGGCTAACTTAACTTTTCTCTCAGGTTCAAGTTTGTTTTCGACCTCAAAGTTTTTCTCCAAGGCCTTGACTTGATCTCCACTTAATCGCCTTTTCTTCTCGGTGACATGGCCTCCTGATTCTTCCACACAACCTTCTTCATCTAAGCCATTCAACATGGACTGGAATTCCCTGCTATAAACATGGGTGCTGTTTCTTGGGCTGTGTTCTTCTACAAAACAATCAAAGGAATACAAAGATAAAATTGGTGGATATGAATAATAACTTTATACTTGAGAGAACAAAGTTGAAAAAAGAGTGTTCTAAGCATGACGAGTCCTCAAAAGAAAACTAAGCTAGTTCATTTGGGTTCAAAGGTTACTGCAAAACTTTGATAGGTTAGTAGCTATTGTCATGAAAGAATGAAAAAGAAAGCTAATAAAAAGCATGACACATGGGCATGTCTGAATTTTTGGAAGGAAGATGATAATTAAGTTGATGGGGTTATATTTAAGAACCTGTAGTTGGACAGATGGACATCAAAGCACCAAGGGAATCTGAGCTGCCAAGTGATCTCTTCATGACTGATGATGATGATGATATGGTGGAACAAAAAGGAAAAAAGCTTTTTTCCTAAAAAACACAGATCTCTGTTTAAGATCAACGAAGTCAGTCCTCTTCTTCTTGTTGTTTTTTTTTTAGAGGTCTTTCTAGCTTTAAGATCTTTCTTTCTCTTTTGCTTAAGAACTCAAGAGATCAGTGAGTGAGTGAGGTGCACTTGAAAAGCACAAGATTTATTTATTTATCACTTGTAAGAACTTTCATGTATATAGCCAGACCAACTTGTACAGTCTAGCTGTATACAACAGTACCCCTCCACCCCTCTATTGTCTCTCCCATCTTTCTCCCTTTTCAACACTACAACTCCATCCTCCCCCTCTGTACCCATCCAAAGAAACAACAACAGAAGAAGAAAGAAAACCCAACAAGCAAAGCTAGCTAGACTAGCAGCCCAAAACAAGTGAAGTTATCGATCAAGAAACCTCTTGTCTTTCTTCCATTACAGAATTAACCAACCAAATTAACAAGCAAAATCCTAAAAAATGAATTCTCTAAACAATAGTCTAACTCTGTTCGTCAAGAAAGGGAGAGACAGAGAGAGAAACCAGGAGAGAGAAGGAAGAGAAAACCAGTTCAGAACCTAGCTAGCCTCTCACAAAATTTCTCTCTATAAATAAACCAACTCGGGTTAGGTACCCTTGCAGTTAATTTGGGCCAAATGAAATGAACCCAAATTCAGTCTAAATGAAATTCTTGGTCTACCGGCTACAGCCGGTTTTTGTCTTTTTAACAGTGTTACATCTTTTTTATTTGGGGAGGGAGTTAACGTTGGAGGTTGAAAGCGCTGTACGGCTTGGCTTGAGCTGATGATACCTGGTTTTGCGCCAGCGTGTTAACCGCATACTACGGCGTGGTCGGTGCGATTAATCGTCTATTTCAAAAACTTTGCTGGCTGGTTTAATTAAATTTTTTTTTTTCAACTTTATTGCTCGGAAATGTGGTTATAATTATTTTTCAAAGTATTTTTTATTTAAAAATATATTAAAATAATATTTTTTAATTTTTTTAAAATTATTTTTGATATGAACGCATCAAAATAATTTAAAAATATCAAAAAAATATTAATTTAAAACAAATAAAATAAATGTTTTTCAAATATAACTTTTATTTTCACATAAGGTGTTTCTATGGATCAAAGAAAAGGGATATATCTTTAGGTGAAACATAAACGAGTGTTTGTTTTGTGTTTTTGAGTTATGAAATATAACTTTTATTTTCACTCATAATTTAAGTTGTTTAAAAAAATTATAATAAAAACATTGAAGTTTACAGTATATTTGATTAAGAAATATTCCAAAGTTATTTTTGCAATGAAAGAGATAACATAAGTTAGAGAAAAATAAGTTGAAGGTTTAGTACTGTATTCTAAATGATATTGGGTAAAAATTGTTTTAAAAATAAAATTAATTTTTTATGTTTTTTTATTGTTTTGATGTGTTGATATTAAAAATAATTTTTTTAAAAAAATATATATTTTTAATATATTTTTTAAAAAAAATATTTTAAAAAAACTATAATTTTTAAATAAAATCTAAAATTAAGGGCTAAGCAGTAAAATTAAGGAAGATGAAATTGAAGCAGCCGCCATTGTTTTGGGATTGGAAACTCGCCTGAAAATTTTCCATTACAACTTTTCGAAGACCGCATGGGTTAAACTTTTCTGCTAGTTTTTCTTTTTTTCTTTTGTAATTTCTTAAAGGATCTTTTGCACAAAAGTTAACTAAAGGATTTATTAATTTTTTCTTGAAGAAAATGAAGTGTCAATCGATGTAAAATAATTAAAACCATAAAAACTTTATATTAAAATAACTTATAACACAAAAGGTGTCCATATATATAAAAGTGCCCTTTATTTCATGTTATGCATATGTTTATATAAGATTTATATGTGAGATTTATCAATTTTCTTGTTTTGTATAAATTATTTTATAATTTTTTTAAAATAAAAATTCTATCCTTGTTTTTTTGTAATATTATAAAAACCAACAATAATCCATTCATAATATATATTACTCAATTGTTTCAATAATTATCACCACCATTTTATCACAACCATTCCACAACCCCACCACTATTTTTTATTGTAATTGTCACCACCACATCCAATTATTGACCAACACCATCTATCAATACTATCACAATTACTATTATTTTTATCATTTTTATTTAGATAATATTTAAAATTATATTAAAATTTAATTATTTTTAATGTATTTTTTACTTAAAAACAATAAAACATATTAAAATAATAATTTTTTATTTTTAAAATTTATCTTTAATATCAGCACATCCAAACAATCCAAAAACATTAAAAATAAATTATTATTTTTTCCAAAACACTACTTAATCACCACTACCACCTCCATCTCTACTTGTAATTTCGTCCTGTTAAAACTACTACAACAATAATTATTGTCATTACCTTATCACTATAACACATATATAAATATCATTGTAATATAGTTGTATTTTTTCACATTATTACTTATTAAATATCATAAATCTTCTCATGAAAAATATTTTACGTGCAATTTTTTTATTCATAAAATACTTTATACAAAATAAACATTCTTTATTTATTGAGTGTTTATTATGAAGTGTAGTAGAAATAACTTTTTAAAGTTATTTTTATTTAAAAATATATTAAAATAATATATATTTTTTTAACATCAATATATTAAAATAATTTAAAAATATTAAAATATTAATTTAAAACTAAAATAAAAAAAATAAAAAAATTTCGAAGACATGCTGTAATCGGAATCTAAATTGAGCTTACTACGAAATATTGGATTGGGTTTGAGTTGTCTCATCAGATTGATAATGGACGCTTTATGGAATTTCTGTAATTCTCTTTTATCTTTTGATATAATATTAAAACTTTCATTAGTTACAGTTTTACTATTTGTAAGAGTGATTTTAAATTAACTAACATAGTGCAATATTTATTAAAAAAAAATTAATATATCATGGACAACAAAACTGATATAATTTCTTATAAGTATTTTAACAAGACTGATATGTCGGAGTTGTTGAAGATTGTTCCAACATTAATTAAAAGGTCAATTTTACAAAATATAATTTTTAGTAATGGTAAAAAAATTAAAAAAACAAGGACAAAAAGTAACAGCCTTTTCCCCATATCTAATGTTCAAAATGAGTGTAGAACTATACTTTAGTCTTTTATTTTTTAATAGTTTTATATTTTCTCCCTATTATTTTAATTTTATATTTTAATCATAAATTTTATTTTTATGTTGTAGTTCCTAGAGATTGAGAGGCAAAGAAGGTCACCAAAACATTTAAGGAGAAAAAGCTATCGGGTGGATGAGTTCTAGCCGCAATAACTTCAATTTTGATGTTTTTGGATTAGCTTGGAATTCAATGGAATTAATTTTCACTTTCAATTATGTTATAAAAAAATATATCAAAGTTCGAAAAGGATTTTTCTAATTTAATATTAAGTTTTTAAACCAATTAAAATTTGTTTTGTTATTATAAATGAGGTTTTTGAAATTCATATAAAATTACTTGTCATTTATTAATTTTGTTTTTAAAAAAGGAATCCGGGCATGTTACTTTAAGAAAAAAAAAAAAAATGAAGGCACACCTGGGTTTTTAATTATGGCCCAAGCGCGCGGGCACATTCTTCCATCCCAAGCGTGCCTAATCCTTTATTTTTTTTTATTGTGTTTTGTTTTATAATATTTTTAAAATAAACTCATTAAAATTATATTATAATAAATATCTAATTATGTCAATGTTTTTAAACAATAATAGTAATTTTTATGGTAATATTAATAATTTTTTTCTAAATAATTATATATAAACTTAATATGCATAATTTTCTAAAATATTTACTCATGAATATTCGATGGGAATGAAATATGTATTTAATTATTTATTTATTGTAAATTTTTTTATATAATTTTTCTCTAAAATTTATTATTTTATATTTTTAATACATTCATTCTAAAATTAAAAATTTATTATTATTATTTTTATTAAAATTTGCTTTTAAGTTTATGATGAGTTTTTATTTAAAAAATAACTCTTTGCCAAAAAGACATGCTTTGTGAAAAAAAAGAAGAAGAAAAGGAATGCATTAATTAGAGAAATGGGTTTTGATTAAAGAGATACTTTTTTATAAATATTTTAAATTGTTGATTTTTTAGATTTTTTAAATTTATTTTAGCTTTTATGCCATGTACAACATGGCTAAAAACATATATCTTTTGTAAAAAATACTTTAATGAAAAAGGGAGAATTTATACTAAAAAATTATACTCTTTTTTTCTATAAAAATTAAATCATTACTTCTCTTACAAAACTTATTCTTATTTTCATATAATTAAATAAAAATATTCAAAGAGCACCCCCATAACACAAGATAGTATGTATGTGTATATATATATATATATATATGCATGCATGCATGTATGTATGCATGTATTTATTTATTTATTGCTCTTTATAGGAAGATCAACTTCCCTGCTTCAATTTTTAATTTGAATCAATAACTATTTTATAGTTTATTAATTCATCATGTATCTTTCAATTTATTTTATTAAACAGATACATCAACTCTATAATATATATATATATATATATATATAATAGTTATTGATATCTATTTATTGCTCTTTATAGGAAGATCAACTTCCTGCTTTAATTTTTTATTGTATCTTTTAATTTTTATTTGTGGGATATGTAACATCGTATTCTTCCCCTCTCAAGGGTGTTCCATCACAGGCGATCGATGTAGAATTTTAGAGGTGGCTCTTACAGTTCAAGAAATTATGGCTCCCATCCTCTCCAAAGGTGCACTTTGTCCCGAATAGAACTTAGTTTCCACGCCAGGATAAGGTTGTATCTGATTGATATACGTAACACGAGATAGCTTGTTTACAATTAAATTACCTTTGAAACACTAAATTAATTATTAATCAAGTATTTGAGAGTGTAGTAATAATTATTTTTACTTGAAAATATATTAAAATAGTTATTTTTTTAATTTTTTAAAAATTATTTCTGATATCAAAATATCAAAGATCTAAAGATATTAAAAAAATTAATTTTAAAAAAAAAATAATCAAATTTTGGAGGACGCCTGTTTAGAATGCAATAGTCTTCTGTCCTTGCAACTCAAAAGGAATATTTCTTGTTTCATGTAGCTCCATTAATTTTTTATATTTATATTTTATCTTATTCAATCTGAACATAATTAATATTCTTCAAATATGGGACATGGGAAATTATAGTTTTTCCACTCAAATAAAAGTGGAATTTATCATTATTATTATGCATAGGTATAATTGCATTTATGTGACTGGTGAAACAATGCACTGAGAATACCTAATAATCTTTAATAATTGGTTTATTATTCCTAACAAGTGAAAGTAGTTTTGCATCGCTACGTACTAATTAGAATGAACTACAGTTTTAGTTTTGATTTTCAAGCTGTATAATTAATGATCTTTTGTCAACTTATTATTATTATTATTATTGATTAACTCAACAACGGTTATTTTACTCACGGTAAAAAGAAATTAACTCGCAATAAAAAATATTTTTGATGCTATAAAAAATATGTTGCTATTCCCTTTTTTTATTTTTGCTAAAAAAATCCTTATCCCACCGTGAAGGAGCACGATCCAATTCCATGAACAAAAACAAATCCTATAAATTTCCAAGACATATATCACAGAGGGGCGGAAGCAGGAGATTTTATTTGAGGGGTCAAATTAGAATGTTTTTTTCTAGATGAGCCAAGAATTAAAATTTATTACTTTTAGAGCTAAAATTAAAATTATTCAAGCAGAATGGAGGAAAAAGATTTTTTTTGCGGGGGCCAGCCCCCCTCACAGCACGCCTCTCTCTCTCTCTCTCTCTCTCTCTCTACACACACACACACACACACACGCACGCACGCGCGCACGCACGCACGCACGCACGCACGCACGCAGAGTCACGGTCCATATCCAGGAAAGCTAGATTCTATGACTGTAGTAATTTTTTATTGATGGTTACTATACTTTCTCTTCATCTCTATAAAATTTTAGGTCAACGTTTTAAATTTGATACACCATTAATTTACCTTTGAATATAATGCAACTTTTTACCGACATCTTTGCTGCCATCACACGACACTGAAATCTCTCTTGATGGAAATGAATTTAGGTTCACCACAAAATATATACTCAGATTCTTAGCAGACCAGTTTAGGATTTTGTACACTCACGGCTAAATTATACTTACTTGATTGTTATTTTCTAGATTGCTAATTTCTTCATCAATTATGTATATATTAAAGCAGCACAATTGTGTAAATAAAGCAGCTGCTGATTTTTTTGGGTGCTCGTCGATAAAGCAGAATTTGTCAAACTGTTATTCGAGCCATCGATCGTCTTCATCAAAAGACATATTACTTTTTTATGTCTCTCGATTAGGTTGCTAGCTAACACAGCTTGTACTACCTCTTGTTGCATGCATGGCCATACACCGAAGTTTGTCTAGTGATCCTTTCCAAATCATGAAGCTAGCGAGCGAGCACCGAAGGTCGGCAGCTGCTGAGTAATGCATGTCTTTGCTAGCAATCACTTTTTTATGTCTCTCCATTAGGTTGCCAGCTAACAGAGCTTGTACTGCATCTTGTTGCATGTATAGCTTCTTTTTACTCTTATGATTTGGTTTTAATTTACAAAAAGATGAAACATGCATACAAATTAACATGTAAAAGAAGAATCAATTTACAATACTTGATAGAAAAAAATAGAAAATTGAGAAAAAGGTTAATCATTTGGATTTAAAATAATTTATTAACTGTTATCTGGTGTTATCAATGTAATTGCAACTAATATTGCTCACTAGCTAAATGCATGCGCATCCCTAGCTGGTCATTTTGTACATGCATGTCCTCAACATTAATAATTGACCAGCCAATCCTGACGAAGGAAGTCCCTGATCATCATATATCCTAGATTAACGAGAGGATGTGAATCTGTCTTCAAATAATTAAGGAGCAATTTCCAGAAAAACGAACAAAAAACAAGCAGGAAACCAGAAATAACCACAGAAAAGTAAGCGTTTTTTAATCATAGAAATCAGAATCACAATATTTGATGGTGCATGCCATCAAATATGAGTTTCATAAAGTTTTCAATCCTTAAGGATTAGAGGATTTATTTGTTTTGGGGAATTAACATGTATGTAGCCATAAGTATGAGAAATAGTGGTATTATTACGTAACATGGGGTGTATTTAGGTACAGGTTCAAAATTCAAAATCTATGACACCTTTCTGCTCATGTGAGACACTTCTACACCCCCCGTTTTGCTAACACCAAAATGGAAATCCTTTTAGAAACTAGCAAGTTAGTACAGGTTTGGCAAAATGACAACGGAAATGTCCGCGATTTACGAAACAAAGCAGTGGCATGGTGATGCTGCATTAGCAAATTATTTTTTTCCAAACAGTGCCACGCCAAAAACCCTGTTCAGAACAGGTTCATCAAAAAGTATGATGGTTGTCGGGATCTGAGATTTATAAGCGAGTCTCACCAATCTGATGGCTCGCTTACGCTCTCATCGACATCAGTTCTCTCTGTTTTACTTGCATATCGCGCTCTTATGGGAAGCTCGAGAGCAATAATTTAAGAGAGAGCCTTTGTTTCGTCTCTTTTCCTGTGAAATTACTTTTGTCTCAACTCTTTTTGCTAAGTTGATGATAACAAACATGTAAGAGTACACTATACATAACGTGAATGATTGCGTATACATTCTCTCTTTTTTCGCTCGCTTCACGACCCATAACAGTAGAACATTCTCTTTTTCTTGCAAGATTTTCAGGGTTTTTTCTTAAAGAAAATGACGAAGGCGCAGTACCAAATCACCAATGTATTCAAGTGAAATCGTTTGCTGGCTAGCTAGGCCTAGGCAAAGCGGCCCCATGAAGCAAGAAGGAAAAGCTTAGGTGCCTGATTAACTACCAATGATTAACAATGAATGCTTCCGAACACTGGATATGCATGGTACGCACTAGAGCACCAATCTGGAATGGATCCAGCCAAGAGCTACAAATCCACAACCAATTACCGAAGTTCATCTTGTCAAAAGTCAAAAAGAAAGTCGATGCATGTCTAGACCGACATCCGCATAAAATGAATCCTGTCTCGTTCAGTACACGAGACATGAAGATTTGTGAAGCTATTCAGTGCATTATATGCATCGCATTCTTTGAGCTCTGGCCCGTTGTTTTTTTATATTATTATTTTTTCTTTACACTTATTCATTTTTTTACGAGAATGTCGCTGGTAAAAAAAATAAAAAATATACATGAAATTTACACGTCAATAAAAGGTTCGAAATCGACGTTGGGGTGGAAAAACACTGCAGAGCGGCAAGAAAAATGATTGGACCATGTGGAGCACGTGTGACTCATGCACTGACCAGCTGACCCCTCAGGATTGGAGTGTGCGTGTCCGTCACGTGCCTATTAAAAACTTGCACGCAAAAAACATAACAAATCGGTTTGATGAATCAAGAGAGGGGCTGAGGTTTTTTCTTCTTCTTTTTTAGAGGGGTGTTGGTAATGTCACTGTTGGTCGTCGTGGTGGATGAAAGGCTATCGGCGATGGGAAGACGTCTGGAAACCCGTGGTGGAGTAAGACTGTTGGTCACAGGATGTTAGCTCGTGATGGTTGTGTATTGCTGGGTCACTCAAGAGGAAGATGGAGGCGTTGTTCATTGATGATTTTGGGGTTGTTTCTCGGTGGCTGGTGGCTGTGGAGTAAGGCTTGGGTCACTCAAAGGCTGGTGCTCCATTATCATTCCCCTCAGTACTGTTGTGTTTTTTTCAGAATCAGAGGGCGTCTTCGGTTTTTTAGTGATGATAGGCTTAGTTGGTGTCAGGGGCTGTTATGGGTTGTAATGGTTCGAGTCTGTAGATGGGGATGAAGGCTGTTTTGGATTGTTGGTGAGGGTGAAAATATTGTGGTGGTCTGGTAAAGGGGAGAAAAAGGGTTGGGCAGTGTGGTGTTTGTGACTTTGTGTGGAGGTGAAGTGGCACAGAGGGAAGAGAAGGGTATGATCGATGGTTACTGGGTCGTGACTTGAGGGGTGTTACTGGGTCGATCTCGGGTTGTAATGAAGCTTGATTATGGGTGGGAGATTGGTTGGGTCAGGACGGTCATGGTTGTTGGGTTTAAAGTTTTGTGGTGAGGAAGGAGGAGACTGAGGTAGCTATTACAATGAGAGGGGCTGTAATGGTGAAGGCTCTGTTCCTTGGCTATGGGATGATTTTGTGGTGGTGATGGCAATAGAGGAGGTGTTGGTCTAGGGTTAATGGAAAAGGGTGGTTATTGGGTTATAGGGTAATCGATGCTTGGTCTAGTTCTGTAGAATCAAAGGTTGGTGTTCCATTATAATTCCCCTCAGTGTTGTGTTTTTTCAGAATCAGAGGCCCTGTCTTCGGTTTTTTAGTGATGGTAGGCTGTGTTGGTGTCAGGGGCTGTTACGGGCAGTGGTTGATTTGGAACCAGGGCTGGTTGTGGTTCGGGTTTGTGGTGGGTTTCTATGATGGGTTAGATGGGTCTGTGGTTGAGACAGTCTGGAGATGAATTAAGGGAGAGGGATTGTTAATGGTGTTTTTGCATTTTGGTTTGAAAAATCTTGATTTGGCCGACAATCAGGGGGGAGATAAAGGCTGTGTATGGTGGATTTTTTGTGAGACTCTATGTTCTTCGTGGAGGCTGTGTCCATCCCCCTTTAATTCCTCAGTGTTCATTCTTTTTTAAGGAGAGAAAATCTAGAGTTAATGCAGTATTGAATGGTTTTGGGGACTTGATTCCTGGAGATTTGATTGAGGATGTTGGCTGAACTTGAGGGATTGAGGAGCTGAAATTGGGAGATTAGAATCTGGGTTTAATTTGCTTGGATTTGAGGTTTAATTTGGATTCTGGACTAAATTGGAATAAATTGGACCAAAAACATGATATAAATGGGTTGGATTGAATTAATTTAATTCAATTGGACTTAATTGAGATTAATTGGACTGAATTGGTTGGACTAAAAGAAATGGGATTAAAATAAAATTATGAAAATAACCAACTGGTGCCTTTAATATTTAATCCTTTTCATTGCAGTTCTTGGTTTTTAAATCTTTGAATTTAATTCAATTAAGATATTTAATCTTGAAATTTCTTCCAACTTAAACCCTAAATTCAATCAATTAATCTTTCTAATTTCAATTTAGTTTTTGGTTTTTCAAAATTCTTAAATCACATTTTTTTTATATTTTGATTGTGTTCCTAATTGAATGATTTATTCCTTTTTTGTTGTAAATTTATTCTTGATTTTTATAATCATGTCATTTTATTCAATTTAACTTTTAATTTTGTTTTTCCTCTTTGAATAAGTCTTTAATTGATTTCTTATTTTGGTCCAATATTTCAAATTCATCCTTATGTCTTCCATTCTTCTAATATTAGTCAAATTAAGATTAAATTAAGTTTTTTTTTTCAGTTGAATCCTTAATTGTGGCTAAAAAATTTTCAAACTTTATTTTTTACTTATAATACTCGTTTATTGGTTTAATTTCAACCCCAACTATATATATATATATATAATTCTTTTGTATTTTTCTATGATTTTCAGATTTTTTGACACGCAAGAATTAAATATAAAATGAAAAAATAACAAAATTAACTATAACTTTGAAAATATATAATTTTGGATTTTTTCTAATTTTTTAAAATATACAAAAATAAAGGTCAAAAAATGAATTACAACAATTTTATTTTGATATATTAATATTAAAAAAAGAAAATATATATTTTAATATATTTTTAAATAAAAAAATATTTAAAAAACAGACATGTAACACGTCACCCAACACGGCACCAAACACTCTGAGAATATTAGAAAAAGTTCTGTCCTTGAAATATGACGTGAAGATGCATGAGTTCCACGCGTAAATCCGGACAAACACGATAGCTTCAGAATATTGATAATCTTGCTAGCAAAAGCCTCTCAAGTGAAAATGGACGTACCACCTTTTGTGTTCTGTAGTCAAAGCTGAAATGATTGTCAACAAAGACCTTCAAGCACCCAATTTCCTGAATCATTTCCAGGTTTCTCAGAAACTCCTTGATGTACATCCATCGCCTTTCAAAGATCTTTGTCCGTGTCATCAACGTTGCATTATCGATGGGAAATGGCTAATTTAAATTACTTCAAATCAGAGTAATTGTCAGCTTTGGATATTCCCTATCAGTTTACTGTTTCACCGACAGATATTTTCATTTGATTTATACACACAGTTCATCTGTAATTATTTACCAACAATTAAAACAGTGCATTGATAAAAATATTGTCGGTGGGGTCATTAATAATAAATTTATTAATGAATTTATAGATAGGTAAAGCATGAAAAAAATAAATTTACCAACTTTATTTTGTTGATATTTCCCTTGGGATGTTTACATATAACCAACAAAATAACATATGCAATTTCATTCATGTTTTTATTTGTTTTTTTAGTATATTCATTGGTAAATATAACATTTCATCGAAAAATATCATTTGTAATTCCGTCGGAGAGTTAACAATAGCAGTGATATTTGTAGTAATTATTTTTCAACTCTCTGAAATATACCGACCGAGGTTTTACATCGGTAACCCCGTCAATAATAAATAATTTTTTTTAAAAAAAATATATTGAACAGAAGTGGAAAAATTATTTTTAAAATCAAATAAAAATAAAATATATAAAATGAAATTTAAATAATATAAAAATTAAATATTTATTACAAATTTAAACATTTGTACTTTCAAATATAATAAATCTAAAATAGAGGTTGCACTAGAGGAGGAGGAATAAATCTAAAACAGAGGTGGCGTTGGAGAAAGAGGAGGAGAATGTTGGTCGTCGCCGGGACTGTGGATCCAATAAGGAGGAGCACATGGATCATCCATGTGTGATCTTATCTCCATAACTATTTGACAGAGTTTTTCATAATCCGCAGTGAGTCGTTCATATTTTTCATTGAGATGAGTTGTCCGATCATGTACTCGTCGGTTTAACATTGCCTCAAACTCAGGAGTTTACCGATTCCAAGCATCCAGCGATCAAAACATTATAGGTCGTCCGCAAGTTCTTGGTCGTAGTGTTAGAGAATTCATACACCTAATTTCTATCGGGCCCCCCCCAAATGATCTTGTCTTCAACCACAAATCCAGATGGGTCGACGAAATGTCCCCGTATGTCTCCTTCAAACGACTGCTGTATGTTTCCTAGAAATAAAAAATAAATTCATCAAATTGAAGGAAATTATAACTTAATAAAAAAAAATGGTTGAAAAACAACATACCACAAAGTGTCAAGTTCGGCTATCCATGAACTGTTGCACCTTTTTTTGGCGGTCATCACTTCGCACATGTGTTTCAACAAAAAGTTCTATCAGGCTTGGCTCGCGTTCATGAACTGTAGCTTGCAAGATAAAAATGTTGTCAGTTAAATATGTTTATAAAAACTAACAAATAAAAAAATGGAAGTAATCAAAAAAATATTACCATCCGCTTTGCATGCAAAACAAACGGAACCGTGAACATGTCGATGACGGTTCTCCATATTGGACTTCACATGCTAAATATAGTCCGCCCATGCATCCTCTGAGATATATGGCGATCTGAAATCCTTCCAAGCCACCACGTCATTCTAGGCTGGAAGCTTGCTTTCTCTCGTATATTTTTTTGTTTTCTTTTGCATCTCATAAGAAAAATCACGCAACCTATAACTTACCAATAAATTATTTGAGAAAATGACAAATAAAATTTTAATATATGGAATAAAAAAATAATCTTGATTTTGATCTTACCTAATTACAATGTGATTCTTCCAAGCCCTCATCACAATATTTTCATCATCTTTCTCCCGTTCAAATTTTTCCTCGTAGTAAAAATTTATAAAAGGAAAAGTTTAGTAATTTCAATAAACTAACCAAATTAACATAATAAAAAATATATTTAAGTTAATACTAACTTTAAACCTTGAAAACCATGCATCGATATGCGGTTTTCATTCAGGATGTCTGAAAACCTAACTCCATTGAAATAATGAGATTTACATCGATGATTTAAAGGCCGATGTTATTGTTCTTGCAATCTTAATGTTTGTAAACCTAAAATTGCATTCGTAAAATAAAATTATTTTTAAAATAATTATTAAACATGTCGCTGTGAAACCAGGAAAATCATTCTTACATTGAAAGGTTATCCTTCCACTGGGCCTGATACTTGTGGGTAAATGGATTCCACAATGAATGGACCCCCCTCGATGACTCAACATCGTGAGTCGATGGATGTGCTTGTTCTTGGTTGACACCTAATGACTCGTGGTTGTCAACATCGCTTCTAGAAGAACTAGCAGCGATCATGTCATTATGACGTGCAATAGACTTTCCCTGTGACATCTTTACAAATTAACAAAAATAAATTTAAACGAGTTCTATTTTTTTTATAAAAAAAAGGCAGCGTCTCCCTTATACGGGAGGCTACCTAACATTTTTTAATCTGCAAATACATAATATATATGCCACAAACCAGTTGATTTTATTCAATTTCTTCCAACAAATTAGAATAATTCAATTTTGCACAGAATTCTCATTTTCTAAGTGGTAATATATTTAATCCTAAATTTCCAAAAAAATACAAAATAATAATTAAAATTAATCTTACACATTTAAACAAAATTGAAAAAAAAAACTAAAATTCAACAAAATTATTCAAAATTATTACAATAATAACTAAAATTGAACAAAAATAATGACAAAAATAATGCAAAAAAAAAAGAACACAAATAAAGAAGAAAAAGGAATGAAAAATTCTTGCCTTTATAGAGTGCTTAGTGTCGGCTGAGAATTAAAAAAAAAAAAACAAAAACAAAATAAATGAAAAAGGGATTATTAAAACACTTGAAAAATAGAAAAATAAGGAGAAAAATGAAGAAAGACAACATACTATAGGATGAGAAGAGAAGATGATGCTTGATTTCAGCTCGGGTCGTGAACAAAAATAAGATTGAGGAAGAAGAGAGAAGAATAGAGGGAGAATGAAAGAAGATGAATGAAGAAGATGAAGCTCTGTTTGTTGTGCTCATAGTCTTTTATATTAGGTTTTATTGACAGAATTCCCAAGGGAATATTGAATATTAATATCTTTAAAACTTCAATTGGTGATTCCGTTCATAAAGTCAAAGTAAAATGTTTAATTCGCACGAAACCCTTCAAATATTACCAACTACTTTTTATTCTGCAGGTAAAGAGTGAACAGTCAACAATCAGAAAGAGCATTAATTACCAGCGCCTTGGAATTCACATTTCATCGGTGATTTCATCGAGGAACGTGTATCATAGTTAGAAAAGGTATTAACTGTTAATGTATTGGAATTCTCATTCTGTTAGTGATTTCGTTAGTAAAAAAACATTAATTATCACCACATTGAGAAGTGAACAATGTTAGGGAGAAGGGGAACAATTCCCTTCGCCTCTGGAATATACCAACGGACATAGTCCGTCGATATTTTCATTTGTAATTTACACTATGAACAGTGTCAATGAGAAGGGAAACATTTCTCTTCTCCTTTAGAATATACCGATGGACACAGTCTGTCGGTATTCCCGTATGTAATTTACATTATGAACAGTGCTAGGGAGAAAGGGAACATTTCTCTTCACCTCTAAAATATACCTACAGGCACAATCCATTTGTATTTCCATCAGTGTAAAACAATGTCTGATGTCAAATTGTATTTGTATTCCCTATCTATCCATCCTGCAAATACTTAAATTCACAGTTACATGAACACACAACACAATAACACCAATTCACATCACAATAATTAAACAAATATTTCATTGTCATTCAATAATATATTAACATCATTGTTATTACATTGAAGTGAATTATAAATTCGTGTTGTGCAAATTAATCAGAATTGTCTTCTTCTTCGTCAATTGACTTTTTCTCATCTCCAATGTAATCTTTTATGTTGATTTTATCGTATCATTATCTTCGTTGACTTGTGAATGTCTGATGAAGCTCAAAACATCATTCAATTCAATTCATCATTCCCTTGGTAAAAATGTCACATCACCGTATGATTTGCTATTTTGAATTCCACTGTAATATTGTTCGTAATTCTATCGGTATATACTAAGGGATTATTTCTGTCGGTATATTCATGGACGAACTTTACCATCAGGTTTATTCCATTGATAAAACCATTGGTAAAAATTACACGTCATTGTATTTTTATAGCTTTTTTTATTCCTTCTTTTTCCGCTGTAATTCTCTCGGTATATACCGATAATTGTTTCCGTCAGTGTTTACTGAAAGATACAACAATGAATAATTTTGTTGATAAAATTTACCGTAATTTATGGAAGAAAATTTTTTGTCGGTATTTTTATTTAAATTTATCAAATTTCTAGCGATTGAAGATCTCAATTGTAGTTTTGCGACATTTTGAATTTGGCTAATGATCCATTACATCCACCTACCTCTTCAATTTGACTGAAAAACTGCATCATCATTAATTTGTGGAACTCAAGCCGAGTCGAAGAGGATAAGAGTTGAGCTGTAATTAGGCACGGGATTGATTTTTCAGGTCAGAGAGTGTGAACATATTCATTGGTGTTGCTGACTTAGTTCAAAGTCCCACAAGAACAATTAAGGGTGTTCATCAACTCATCATTTTTGTATGGCTAATATGATGAGTATAGGAGAATATATCAGCACATTAGCTTAGCTTCTGGATTTAGCTCATCATTAACACTTTGAAAGGAAGCAATATAAAGATTGTTCTATGCATGATCATTAGTTTCTCTGATGAGCTAGCAAAATACTCGCGACTCAAATCAATCATTCAGTGTACTTGTGATTAGTCAGCTATCAAATACAGTTCTAGACCTAACTTAAGTGGAAAAAAAGTTAAGGCTGCAAATTTGCAACGCATCCAATGAAGCGAAACCATGGATTCTGAAATCTTCCTCTGCCTGAATCTTGACCTTTTTTCCTTGCATGAACCGGGCGTCTGTCTGATTAGCTATCCCACCACGACAATTAATTCCACACGAGTTGGCAGGCACATTTTAGTCACGCAGCTGATTGATTAATTTACGAATCGTTCAAGCATTTAGCATTGCTGATGGAGGCAATTATTAAAAAATTGATAATCTTCAAGATGTTTTCAGATATCTTGACATAACACGAATATTAAAAATGCAGAAGTCATATCAATTCAATACTTTAAAAGAACATCTACGGAACGCCATGGTCATGCAGCATAAATTTGAGTGCATGAAAACAAGGAATTTAAGGCCAATACTTCCAAGAATGGAACTGTTCAGTGTGGAAATCATGATCTATATATATATCATAAGAAAGTTTTTCAGAGACAGGGTAGAAACAAGGGTGATTATTAGTGTAGATAATACTCACTTATCACCTGATGTTGTTAGTAAACACCCATCAGTCGATTCTGGCAAATGGCCAAAAGTTGTGGCTTTGTCCTTTCAGTAATGTCGGGGATCGAGCTTTTCTAGCCTGCTATGAATTTCAACGTTTTCACAAGGCAGCCAGCTATTATAAGACCCCACAACTTCAGCGACTACCCTTTCTTTCATTACGCAAATCATCTTTATAAAAATCATAATAAAACTTCTGTCAAAACCTCCCCTCGAAATCAATCCCAGGATTAGAAGCAGAAGCTAGGTAGCGACAAATCTTTGAAGCAATGAAAATGTGAGTCCGTGAATACTACTAATATAGGGATATGCATAGCATTAAAAAATATATTAACTTAATATTTTCTTAAACTAAAAACATTTTTAAAAATCTCGTCAATCAAAAACAGAATCTATGTGGATCACTGCCTTCAAATTAAACTCCGTGTCTCTCTCTCTCTCTCTCTTTTTTGTCAAATCAAGGCTAATTGATAATGGTTGTTAATTTGTTATTAGTCCCCGTCAATTATGTGCATTAATATTTGAAATCAATTTCTCTTATAATTTCCCACAAACCATTAATTGGACTAATCTGAACTCAATTTGTTCAATATAGGCATAATTGACTAAAACAAAACTTAGAAGGGAATGACTGTGTTTTTCAATTTTTTTGAAGTTTTTTCTAGTTTTAAATTATTATTTTTATGTTTTTTATTATTGTTTTGATGTGTTGATGTTAAAAATAAAATATAAATATTATTTTGATGCATTTTCATGTAAAAAAACACTCTAATAAACAACTTCTATCACAATTCTAAACATAAATATAGATTTTAACTACATTTAGCTAATTAATCGATAATGAAGGTGCCATAAATCCAAGGGGACGAGTACACTCGCAGCCGGATTTACGGTGTCTTCAGATTTCTCCGAAAAGCTGCAGGAAAACCTCAACAGTGAAAAGCTTTCTTTTTCTTGTTGTTAAAAAAAAAACCCTGCAATAAGAACTTTAAATATGCCTTTAACTAAATGGCAAAGCAAAGACCTTATGGACCAGACCTTACCTTTTTCTTCTCTTTTATCAGATTGATTGATAAAATTAGCAGGCGATCACATGGCCTGAAGAAAAATGATGTGGGGATTGCAATTTTCCTGAACGAGGGATGGAAAACAAAGTCTGAATAAGATGTTTTAAAAGTAGCGTAAAAAGGGCTTGAAATTTTTGTTTTCCACACAACAATTCCTTTACTTTAAGGAGGAGGAAAGAGAGAGGTCTTTTTGACATGGAGTAGCTCCTAGGACCCCATGAACAACAACAAGTGTACACAGAATCTAGCATGGGTTCAAAACAAAGAAAAAAAAGACAGAAGAAAACAAATTTAAAAGTAATCAAACAGGGAAAAGAGTTTGGTTTCGTGAGTGGGCTTATTAGAGTGTAGAGCCCTTAATGGTAGGCAACTTTTCTCTCTCTCTCTCTCTCTCTAGCTTTCTTTTCCATTTTTCCAAGTGCTGCCTAAAGGTTAATTTGTAAAGCAACGGAAAGTAGAATCTTGCTTAAGACTTTGTTTTCCATGTCCTTTTAGCATATGATAGTGTCAAATCCCTGAAAAAGTTTGGTTCGAGAAATCTCGAGCTTGGCTTATGAGCTGGTTGCAATAGACAGGAAACCGCTCCACTTGACATTAAAAAAAGTAGATAGCACTGTTGGTTTATCAAAAAAAAAAAGGGGGGGGGGGGGGGGAGAGAAAAAAGAATCATCATCATCATCATTTGCAGAGTTGCAGCAAGAATTTTGGTGACCGGAAAAGGATTAGCTTTTTTTAATGGCACCGTGCAACGTATTAGAATGTCATTAGACTGAGATGATAGAATTATTAGTGCTTCATTTCACAAATTTCACTTTAGATGGATGATCTTCCAATATAATACATAATAAATTGTATGACTATATATAGGTCATTAAGGAAAGAACATAGTAACAAGCAGTTAAGCACTATAATTCTAAAACATTAGGCAAGGACACAATCTTGATGAGGGACTCCAGCTTCTGTCCTTCACTTTTTCACGAGCCAGTAAAGAAATGTTGAGTGATGACGCACGGCCTCTTTCTTCTCCAGCCAAAAGGGCCACTGTTGCTCATGATTAGGAAGAAGCTGAAAATGGAGTCAATAACAGGTCTAATGATGCCGTGTAGGAAAAACTCTGTACTTGTCACACGAGCAAGAACTAATGACGAAAACAAGGTGAAAGGATAAAGAGTGATCAATGTGGTTTAAATACAAGGCAAATGCTTGATGAGCTTGATAATCATAGGGTTTTACAGTTTTCTCCTCTGTGTCTTTCTGAGCTTGTCTGTGGTGGCTTATACATTTCTAATTCAAAGCTAGAAGGCACACCAGGGCGAACTTTAGCTACAGAGTAAAAGGGCGTCAAGAATATTGTCTGGTTTCACTTTTCAAGGCAAGTAGAACTAATTTTGACCATTTTCCTTTTTATGATCAGGAAAATATTGGGTGCCAACATTGTCAATGAATAGAGTTGACAACACTTCTCTTGCATTACACATTAATATCTAAGCTTTACGTATGCTGTGTTCCTAGCCATCAAATTTAAAGTCTGCAATCCTATCCATGGATGAGACCCGGTAGAAATCCCGTTTCGACTCTTCATTCAACTTTCGAATTTAAACTCCTTCTCTTTATCTGAATTCTTTTAACCCCATAAAGCTAGTTTTACTGATAGTCTTTTTGGGTGGTGATAAGTGGAATCTGCCTTTAGGTTTAAAATTGGGAATTCTTAATAAAAAATAAAAAGGGGAATTCTTCTGATTTGCAAGTTTGGTTATGAGACAATTTTGTAGGTTTTCAACAAGGACTCGAACAAGAAACATTCATTTTGAATTATCAGACAATTTAGCTTGAAAACTACATTGGTTTTCCTCCAAAATCAATAAAATAAATAAATAGAGGCTGAATCTTTGCCATCTTCAACTTCTAGCGGGTTCTCATCTGCAGAAAATGGATCGTTTTCGCCCCCATAGCATCCCACAACTTATCCGATTAATTTCCCTCCAAATAAAGATTAGAGCCTTTGATACAAAACCCATTAAAAATAGTGCAAAATAACTTGTGAACATGGAATAGATGGAGAGGAAAAAAAAAAAAAACAGGTTTGTAACTTAAATTCAATATCGTTTTGAATCGGCAACCGATTCAATTAAGCAACCCACAGATGGATTTAAGGAGAATGCCTTTTCGAAGCTTAATTATTTAGTTTTAAGAAATCGAAAAATGAAAAGAAATCCAGATTCAATAGGCAGGATTCATGGATCTTCATCTTCTTTTGTAAAATGTGAATCAAATATGGGTGCTTCTTCTGCCGTTTGTAGATCATCAGTGTGATTCCTATCCAAGCCAAATCCTTCTGCTTCTTGCTGTGGTGTGTTGTATTTTTGGGAGCTTAAATGAGATTTATAACAAATTCAACTTTTTTTTGGTCAGCATAGCTTATCCTAAAATATTTATAGGACAGCTTATTTTGGGATATTTACAGCTTCATTCTTTATAAAGACCGATTCATTCATCCTTACAGATGTTTAAAAGAGGCAGAAATTGATGCTAGAGATGTTGTCAATCATGGTTCATTGACAGCACGTTGTCAACCAATCACTACCTTTTCTGGTGTTGCCAATAATGAATTTGAAAACACTAACAAAAAAGCTTTAAGAAACTCGAACACTATTTTTCATAACTTATTTTATTAATTTCTAAATTAGAATATATATTTTTTTTTAAAAAAAAATGGAAGTTGCATTCTATTGACTTTTCAAAGTCGAACTGAACTTCAAATATGTTCCACAGACTACAAAGATCAAGAAACCAGGGATTCTTTTCACATTCCTTCAGAATTCTACAACGATAAAACCAACAACACCAGATGTCAGATGATAATAATATGGTGAAGGGTGCTTAACACCTTGCAGACGAGCACGCAGGCCAGCTAAACCCAGTTTATAACACTTTCTTACAGCCGGCAGCTGACATAGAAGGATACTTTATTATCAATGACATCAGCAATGCATGCACCCATGTTTTTTCTCCTTTCTAGAGTTCTTGGTATGATCTTGCAAATGGTCGTTTATCAGGTGCCCAAATTTGAACACACAAATCATCAAGTATACAGCCAAGAGAGTGCCCCAGATTCTGAGGGCATCCCTCATTCTGAATACTAGTTGAGGTAGAAGACACTCATTGGCCTTGCACCCAACATAGAGTAAGATGAAAGTTGAAACACACTTTCAATATCATGTCCTCACGAGTTCTTATGTAAGGTTTTCGAAACAATTCTATTATGCCTCTAAGGTTTCATGAGAGATCATATAATTTTCAGGGAAAACTTAAGTTAGATAAATACAACTTGTAAAATCAGCAACCTTCCAACTCATCAATGCAACTTCTGGCATCCCGAGTTTTCCAACAAGTAAGAGCAAATAATAAGATAGAATTAAAAAAGTACCGTGAACTTGCAGAATGTTTTTCTCCGATAACCAGTTTTGATGTTGTGACTTGAAAAAAAATACCAAGGAAATCTCAAGATTGCCAATTATGTTTTGAGGGCCATGGACAGACAAGAATTGACCAACAAATAAATAAATCTGGCCAACATAAGAAAACGAAAATCTAGCAGCCAAATTAGTTCTAAAACTGTTGTTTAAACCTGGACCTTTCTAAGTTCTAGATGTTCTCAGCTTCACTTAGTAATAGCACTGTTTTATATGGAAAACATATAAGGCTCCAAGATGAATCTTCAAGAAAACAAGCCTTGGACAAGAAGAACCTCCAAGACTGGATCATGAAGATTAGGTATTTTTTCTTTGTTCTGTGTCTTGGTTTCTCCAAGGGTTTAGAGCTTCTCTGATTGCCTGAGCTTCAGGGGAGCTTTCCCAAGCCCGCTTCTCTGACTCTAGAACAGTAACCTTATCATCTGCAAAAGAATACACTTAGGAATCACTTGATAGAATGTGGTGGATGCTCTTGGCATAGTAAAGCAGAGCAATCCACTTATATGACACCCAACAAAATTGAGAGGTGGAGATGGTAATGGCACAAGAACAGTTAAATAGAGCTGCAATTATTATTCAAACTGACTAGAGTCTTCATCAAAATGTATGAATCAATCAGATCACCATCTTTAAAATAACCATATGCTCTTCGCTATAAAAATGGATAAAACTTGGAAACTTCAACCTCAAAATAACACTGCTGCCATTGTACAGTGGCATGTTAATTGGAACTCGATTTCTATATGTTCACAATATCCCATTAAACTTAATTCAATTCAATGTCAATTTTCCAAGATCTCAGGAACTTTAAGACTTCGGACCATTTGATGGAGCATTGTCTTCCAAGAGTCAAAAGGCAACAAAGTTCACCTCTCTCTCTCTCTCTCTCTCTCTCAAAATCAGCATTCTTTTAACACCACTTCTGAGCATTGTTTTGGCATTAAACAAAAGGATACATTTACAGTCACTGTCAGAGTGGTGTACAAGGCCTTGTCAAGTAGGAGTCCCACACCCATGTGCTCTTTCATAGGGTACATATATACATGCAAGTGTTCCTGTATGTGTGCGAGTGCAAAACTAAGTCACTGAACAAAGGCATAAAGTCATGTGAAACTTCAATAACAAAAACACACACTTCTTGAATGTTTGAAAAGGCAAAGCATTCCGCAACTGGAGAATTTATATTCATCAAATTTAAAACATTTCTACCTAGAAGACCAGTTACTTATTTGATTTTTTTTTTACTTTGAAAAATCATTGAGATATTGTTAAAGGTGTTTAAGTAAACTGAAGCAATGGGAAGTATAACATTCAAAATTTCATCTCGCATTCTTATTTTTTCAGCAACCGATCGGAGTGCGCACTAAGACAGTATAAGTATTTGTGACCTCCCCATTGGAATAAATACAATGTATCCCGTACTGTGCACATCTCTAAATTCTAATGATGATCTAAGACAGTGAAAAACAATCCAATTGAATCTCTCAAGGATACAATCCACATTGGTCAAACAATATGCAATGTGCCCTCAATAATCCACTGATTCGCAAGCAACAGACTTGGTGATGGTAGTTAGACATACTCATTCTCAACTAATTTCACAGAGAGAAAAATTCATTACATAAAACACATTTTATTTTATTTTATTCAAAAAGCTCACATTTATGCCAATAAAAATCAATCAAATTGTACATTTTATTTAATTCTACAAACTCAAATGACCAAAAAAGCAAACTCGTCTTCTAACAGTAATAGCTAAAACAGAATAGACCATATATGAGCAGAAACTACAAGCCAGTACTATTTAACATTACAGTTCAAAATTAAGAAAGTCTAGTTGAAAAAACTAGAACAAATAAAAATGTAGTGTAAAAGAACAAAAGGGGTAAAATAAACTAAAAATTAAAGGAATAAAAGGATAGTTCTCACACAGAAGCCAGTCTTGATCATGAACAACTCCATAGAAGCTCCAATTAAAGCACCAGCAGCTGATATTTTCACGTACCAATCTAAAAACTTCATTTCCACTGTAAATTTTATTTAATCAGTTTAGCAGTACAAAAATAGAAAGCAATTAACAAACATTAAAGCAGGCATGAGTTCAATGTGAAACTTCTTCAGTGAGTATTTAGATTAAATCGAATATACCATGTGGTTGATTTTACTATGCAAAAATGTGAGCTCTTAGAATTAAATAAAATATCATATCATGTAACTGATTTTTTTTTCTCCGTTACCATGACCTTGGCATGCAAATTAGTGAATTGGTAATGGTGTTGTGAGTTGATTGACATATGTGGATTGTTTGTTTGAGTGTTACACTTACATCTTTCTGCACTGTGTTGGAGGATCTTATCAATACTTCATATTCCACTCACAGCTATATTACTTGAGCAAATCAGCAAAAAGGACAAATTTGTAAGGTACATACCAGCAAGTCCTTAGATTGGAAAAGGAATTATCTAGTAGACTTAAAGTTGCTTCTACAGAGACCTAAGCTTTAAACCAATCAGACTAACAAATAGACTTCACTACCGTATGACACTTTAAATACAAATTTTGCTTGTATAAATACCTTTTAACACAATCAAAATCACATGCATGCAAAAATGTATTTTGTGTAGGCATGTACTTTTATAACGAAAAAACATTGCAAGCTCTAATATTTTATAAATAATAATTCCTACAGGCACATTTTGAATTAGACACTAAACTCATAAAATTGCTAAGCTGTCAAATCTGGATTCAAAAACCAAAGATCGCAAGTCCAAAGCACATCCAGATCAAACCTTCAAAGTGCCTAAACTATGTAAAAACCAAGGCCACAAAATATTAACAAATCTAATTTCAGTCTTAATTTCACAACATCCATCACCTGCATCTTTTTTTCATTAACCATTAAAGACTAATCTGTATATCTGATATAACTATCAGGAACTAAATGAAAACAGATTTTTATCCCCGGGTGCTAAACTCTATCTTTCAAACTCAAGGGATCAGATTGTAATATATAAAACATAAGGGACCAAAGTGACCTTTGTCCATCGTTCTCAATTCTCACCAGCAACATCGGGTGTTGCGGTGTGCTACAGCCAAAACAATCTCTTTTTTTCCATCTTACTCTTTCCTTGATGAAACTTAGCAATCTCATATGAATCGAACCTTAAGATCAATATATATATATATATATATATATATATATATATAATCCCTTTGAACTCAAAAATTTATCAGAACCCTATCAGTTATCACTTTCCTCAAACCAATATTTACCAAATCAATTTCATAAATCTTAACCCGTAATCAACTCTCCAATAAATGAAACTTAGTATCCACCGAACTAACTTCAAAGACAAACCCATTTACCATAAACCTCAAACATCCTACGTACATCAAATCAAACCCTTTATGTTCATTTCTCGCATGTAAAGTAAGAGGAGAAAACCCTCAATTTCCAGCCAGTACATATATGATGGAGACATGAACTCAAACGAAACCTCAAAAGTCTAAGAAATGAACAAACTTACCAAAATGGGTCTTAGATGTTGGCCTTTCTTAACCAATTTACAGCAGCAAATTCAACGCCAAAAATACAAGAGAACAAAGTTTATTAATGGAGCAAAGGAAGTCGGAGCACAGAGAGTTTGTGCGCCTTCCCCAACACTTCAAATGAATTGTAGTCTGTAAGTCCAGTTCTGCCACGGAACCGACTTGTCTTTTTAATAATAATAAAAAAAAAAGTGAAGTGCCTATCCAGAGCACTAAATTTTTTTTAAATACAAAAATAAACAAGATTACAACACTACCATATTAAAAATATATTTAAAAAAAATTATTTTTAATATCAACATATTAAAATTATTTAAAATTATATAAAAAAAATTAAAATTTAAAAAAACACACATATAAACATACCCTAAACTCTAAAGAATTTTAAAATGATTCAGTAAACTTTAAATTTTTTTATTTAAAATTAATTTTTTATATATTTTTAAAAATATTATATTAAAAATAATTTTTTAAAAATAAAAAAAAAATTATTTTAATATATTTTTAAATAAAAAATATTTTAAAAATGAATTGTTACCGTATCAAATTCAATCATCCCTTTGCAGACTAGATAAATCACACAAAACTGAAACGACTTGTCATCTTCTCTTTTTTGTGGTCTCACATTTATACTTGGGGCCGGTGATGACGACGACGAGGAGTTGAAAAGCTAGTAAGTTTGATTATTTGCAATAAATTACTACTTGGGTTACTCTATTTTTTTCCTTCTCTAGGTGTTTTTGATGTTTTAAAGGACTTGCATTTTAGGGGGTTTGCTGCCTTTTTGTGTCTCTGTGTGTTAAAAGAAACAAGCTTGGAAGATGGCTTCCGTCAATCTCTACTGTTCCTTCTTGGCCTCCTCCCGTTTACAGTGAGTGACCAATCTCTCTTATGGTAATGTTCATGTTATGTTAGGATTTTTATAGGTGAGAAAGTCATGTCACTGTGCTAGGAATTTGAACAATCTGTACATGTAACTGGTAAAATTGAAGATTTCAATGCTAATTGTGAAAATTTTGCATTTTTGGGTGATTTGTGGAGTTTTTTTTTTTGTGTCAATCATCATACTTGTTTGACTAAATCACCTGCTTTGTTTCTCTTTGGACACTAGAGGCCACTACACTGGTCTACATTGTGTGTGTCCATTCGTGAGAAGAGGGCACCTTACTTATCTGGGCTCTGGTGATCTTGCTAAAAAACTGTGCTTTAGTTTCAAACGTGATGGTAGAGCTGGAGCTGGAGCCTCTTCCATATCTGGAGAGGGTGATGTGCTATCTTATCCCAATGATAATATAGTTTCGGGACAGGATATGTTTGTGAACCAATCACCTGGGGTTGAGTTACAACCTGATGCTATAGGTTTTGGAACATTATCAGCGGAAATAACTCCTTCCACTGGTGGTTTCTTCGCTGATAATGATGAATATGACCTCGATCGTCCTACGGAAGGATGTGCCTCAATCCCAGAGGCCATTGAGGATATTCATCAAGGAAAGGATCGTCCTCTTCATTGATATTTAAATTTTTGGGTGTATTAAGGATGCTTAGGTCGTACATTATTACTTAGAAGGATTTTATGTTGCTAATGTGTGATGGTCTTTGCAGATGGTAATTGTTGTAGATGATGAGGACAGAGAAAATGAGGGAGACCTTATAATGGCAGCATCAAAGGCAACACCAGAAGCTATGGCATTCATTGTCAAACATGGAACTGGTATAGTGTGTGTGAGCATGAAAGCAGAAGATTTAGAAAGATTGGAACTTCCTTTAATGGTAACTCATAAGGAGAACGAGGAAAAACTGTGCACCGCATTCGCTGTATCGGTGGTACGTAACTAACTTTGCTTTTTATGTTATCTAATGGGTTGTGATCTTCCTCTTTTAAATGAAAAGGCTAAAACTTTTTCAAGAAACCATTATGTTAGTCTGATTTATAAAGTGTTGCTGTAAAATGTATCTGCTTTGTAATTAACACGTTTTAAGGGCACGCCATTCCTTTTCGTCTTTGTTTCCTGTTTATGTTTAAACAATAACTATTTCATCATCTTTCTTCTTTTTATCATCTATGATGTATAGATTGATCGCAATTGTAGAATCACAGGCGCATGTCCTGTGGCTTGCTTTTTCTCTTGAAGTAGATAAATCTTGAAGTCTTAGGAATCATCTTTAGGTCTTTGGAAGTGCTTTCTGACCATGTAACGTGTTTTGATGTGCACTTTAGCAGCCACTGTCATGCTAATCAAATCATGTCCACGGGCTTCCTGGTCCATGTTATATTTCTTGCAACTGTCTTGGATTTTCAGAAGCTATTGATTGTGCCAAAATGATCTAGATTTTTTTTAAAAGGGTACTTGGTATGATTAGGTATCGGAATGGTGGTGATATCTCTTTTCCTTTGAGTAGGAATATCACTTGTGATGTTTTAAGTTTGTTTGGCAATGTTTGAAGTAGAGTTAACTGAATGTTTTCTATAACATTTTGTAGATTAGATTTCTTTAGAATTTGGATATGAGTAATACCCAAGAGTAAAAAAGAATTAGAGCGTGGTGTTACAAGCTGAGAAGGAAATCCCAGTGGGATGATACGTATGTGGCATCCGAGGAGGTGAGGAAGTAGGATGTTGTGATAGTGGCAATAATTTTCCCCTGATAGGAAATGCTAGACAACTGGTGTATTCCTAAAGGGGGGAATGTTGGTGTGACGCTTCTTGATTGTCAGTCCATTTCATGGAGAAAACTTAGTAAAGAGAGAGCTGCAGTTAGGGTTGGTAAGAAGATTTGGGTTTTGCCCTGGGGGATGGGATATGTTGAGAGTTAAATAGCCATCGACCAAAAGAGTGATAAAGAGGCTAATTTACGACTGACATTAAGGAATGCTTAGGTAATGTGATCATGGACCAAGAAAAGTCAAGCAGGTGCCATACATGAATAAATTTCATTTTTGGGTTTTGTTAGTAATTCATAATTAATCCCGTATATGAATAAATTGATGGTGAATATTATGACTAGCTCCAACTAACAGCACACTTCAATTGTTGCATCTTTGAGCTACTGTTTCCCAATTTATAGAAAAAATTAAATAATAAAATGAGCTTAACATGACCTTTGCATGATAATTATACAAACAATCAAGGAACAATAATTGAGATTGGAAGTGACAATTATGACTGTTCTGTCTTAACAAATTATCAATAGATAAATGCTTGACCAGATAAATAATGGAAGGCAACATGGGGAACAACAGATGTAGGAAAATAAAAAAGGCATATACACGTTTCAAGTAGCATAATCTCAGGCTTCATTTTTCTATTTCACCAGCTATGCATGTTCAGCTTAGTCCAGGTGGATTTTGACTGAGAAAATAAGGTTATTCAGCTGAAGAGGAGGGACATGGATGAGAAAATGGCTTGATGTTGTAGGAATTATGGGATTGTTATATAATATTTAGAGAAGAAATTTCCTCTTTGAGACCCTATATTCTTTTTCATCAAACTAGAAATCTTCTTTTCTTTGAGAATTAGTGTTCATAGTGGTTTTAAGATGTGGGGGTTTAACTTAGCTAATTATATGTGAAAGTTTTTGTCAGGGGAAACATTAACTACCTATGGACTCTTGATAGAGAATATTCTTGAAGCCAGCTTCCTCTTCTCCCTTCTCCCTTCTCCCTTCTTTCTATTTTTCCTGTTTTTCATTTCTATCTATGTAATTTTGTAGTGAGAGAAATGTGTGAGGTTAGATAGCAGGTTCTATTTTGTGGGTTATGGTAGTTAACAGTAATCCAGTGTGCTTTCCGTTGTATGTGACCACTATTTCTGTGATTTTTCCTGATTGTCAGTTTTTATAGGTGAAGTGTGTATAGTGTGGGTCCCAAACTAGAGGTGGTTGTTAATAAGTGTCCATATTCCATTAACTGTTGCTACATGATGGTTGGTTATGTATTCTTGACCTTGTTGGAGATTAAAGTCAATATTTTCAACCATTTTCGACAAAGGAAGTTCTTGTTGCAGTTTTCTTATTCTTAGGGTCAAAAGGTTTTATTTGCTACATGTGCACCGTTGCAACTAGTGAGCAATGGGTTGGTTTGAGTATGGTGTATTGGGCAGCAGGAGTTGAAACATTTTGATTAAAATGGCATCTAGTTGTAACTTACTTGCAATGCTTGTTTACTGGAATCATCCTCTTCAAATATCAAATGAATCACTAGCTACTGGGCTAACAAGGTCAGCTGGTGAAGTAGCAAAGCCAAATTAAGAGTGTGGATGGAGTTCTGCAGCCTAATATCTAAAAAGACACCCCATTTTTGTCTGTGATCAGGCTTACTACATCATCAAACCTCTTCCCCTAAATTTTGAATTTGTCAATTAAAATCTCCCTGTTAACAAACTATCTGCATTCGGTGCTTTAATTACTTATGTGGTCGCGCAGTTTCACTGATGTTATAGCTTTGAGTATTCTGAAAATCTTATCTTCATGTTGCTTGTGCCACTAGTTTTTTTTCTTATATTCTATTTTCTTATCTTTTTTGTTTTTTACTGTGTCATTCATTTTTTTTGGAAGTGTCAAAATATCTGTGACTTCCAGCTCTCTTGTACGATGCCAAGAGAGTTTATCATCCAAGCTATCAGTCTCTATCAATTGTGTAACCTTGGCTCTACCTGCTGATTGCTTTCTCTGTAATTAGCATAATCTTGGTTATATATTTAGCTTCTACTACCTGTATCTCAAACTTCGTATGTTCTTAATTTCTAGGATGCAAAACATGGCACATCAACAGGTGTCTCAGCTCGTGATAGGGCAACAACCACAGTAGCTCTTGCCTCCAAAGATTCAAAACCTGAAGATTTCAATCGCCCAGGCCATATTTTCCCACTCAAGTACAGGGAGGGTGGTGTTCTAAAAAGAGCTGGACACACAGAAGCCTCAGTTGATCTTGCAATGCTGGCTGGGTTGGAGCCTGTTGCTGTTTTATGTGAGATAGTGGATGATGATGGCTCTATGGCAAGATTACCAAGGCTTCGTCAATTTGCACAGGCGGAAAACTTAAAAATCATTTCAATTGCTGATCTAATCAGGTTTTGTCTCCACACACAGTTGAAAATTCTCTTTTCTCTTCTATTAGCTGTCAAACTCTGCTCCACATTTCTAAAAATCATTGACTAGCATGGATGGTGAAATGTGCTCTACATCTGAACTTTATGCATCAATATATCTTCAGAACAACCTACCTCTTCCTACAGAGGTTCAAGTGAATATTTTTACCTGTTCTATTCGTTATCAAACTTTCCTCCACATAACTCAAAATCAGTGACGAGCATTGATGGTGCATTTGCCATCGAAATGTGAACTTTGTGAATTCGTATATCTTCTGAACAACCAACCTCCTTCTAAAACGGTTGTAATTTGTTCCTCATGGTGATTGATATCGGGCATGACCTAGTTCTGCAGAGCCCTGCCATTAATCCCTCACCCCCCAAAAATGAAAAAAACAGGAGCATATTTTAAAAAGAATGAACAGAAATAATGAAAGCATCAATTGTTTTGGTGATATTTGTATTTTTTAAGTGAAAGATATAGGAGGAGAAGAGATAGATTGGTGGAGCTGGCTGCTGCAGCTCCAATACCCACAATGTGGGGGCCATTCAAAGCCTACTGTTATAGGTCATTGCTGGATGGGATTGAGCATATTGCAATGGTCAAAGTAAGTTACTTCATTCAAATTAGCAGCCACCTTATGAATATGTCTCTTTGCATTTTGTGCAACACTAAATTCAAACTCAACTTTCTAGATCTAGTGTTCTTACACGGTGGTCAACTAAAATTCAACAGTTAAGAAGAGGATTAGAGATGTGCTCATGCTTTGTTTGGGTGGCTGTTGTTTTTTTCTTTTTCTTTCTTGTCTTTTATACTGTCTATGATATATTAGTTCTGCATACGTTGTTGTTGACTTGGATCAGCATTTCATACAATGCTTCACCTTCGCTCAACCAAGCTTCAGCGTCAAAGAAGTGTGCACATGCCCACTGTGTATCGGGGCATGTTTAATGAAATTATTTCAAGTTTGTCCCCCCTTTGATTTGAAATCAAATTTCAAGCTGATGGAACATCCAAAAAGTTAGCAATCTATTTTAAAAGTGCTGATGGAACATGCTGATATTTAGAATATTATCATTGGCTGTTCACACCAGTATCATCTGTCGATATTTAGAATATTATCATTGGCTGTTCACACCAGTATCATCTGTCCCATTTAAGGGGGAAAGCTTGCAAATATCTATTTGACTTTCTTGTCATCATTTGGGAGTAAAACTATTACCACCAGACATTTGATTGACAAACACTGTTTATTTCTTCTATGTTTTTCGTTCATTTGGTGAGGTGGAGTGTCCTGGTACCATGATTAATAATGGCATTCTGACATACACAGGGTGAAATTGGGGGTGGGAAAGATATTCTGGTGCAGGTACATTCCGAGTGCCTCACAGGCGACATTTTTGGATCAGCTAGATGTGATTGTGGGAACCAGCTAGCACTTGCAATGAAGCAAATCGAGGAAGCTGGCAGGGGTGTTCTGCTGTATCTCCGTGGACATGAAGGTAGAGGAGTTGGCTTGGGTCACAAGCTCCCTGCTTATAACCTTCAAATTGATGGACGAGATACAGTTGAAGCCAACAAGGATCTGGGTTTACCTGTCGATTCTCGCGAATATGGCATTGGTGCACAGGTACTATCTTCTTAATAGTTTGATAATTTATTCTGATTTCATCCTCTCTGTGCAGTCCTGTCCTTGTTTATCTCTCTCTCTACCACGTAGTTAGACAAAATATAGAGCACACAAGCCTCTATGATTGAAGAATTGTGATCGTTTCTTAGCTGATCTTACTGGAAAATTGCCCTTTTTCATTCTAATTATAATTTAGTGAACATCGTTAGTTTTCTAAGTTATGCCCACACCATATTTATCTGACTAGCTTTGATCATACTTGTTGGGTTATCAGAACAAAGTCTTTCTACCGAGTACCTTTCGTTGGTATTATCCAGATATTTGAACATTCATGTTATTTAAGAGCAATTGAAGTTTATACTGCATTTGCATGGTTAGAAAGCATCTTTACACTAGTTTCACTTATTACATAAGATGGCCTCTTTGAAACTAAAGTGTGCACTTCTCATGAGATCTCTGTTGTTATTAGCATTCCTCCCTCTTTAATTTCCTAGTTTTTCATGGCATAGATTCCTCATTGTAGGCAGCTGAAATGTTCGGTCCGATTTATTGCAGATGTTGAGAGATCTGGGTGTTCGAACAATGAAACTGATGACAAATAATCCAGCCAAATATGTTGGGCTCAAAGGCTATGGTTTGGCAGTTGCAGGCAGGGTCCCCCTGTTGACACCAATAACCATGGAAAACAAGAGATATTTGGAAACTAAACGTGAAAAAATGGGGCATATATATGGTTCAGATAGTGGCCTTGTGAACGGTCTTATCGGTGAAAACGATAATTCAACCACCGGCAGCCTGTCCGATGGTGTATGATATCCAAGGCATAAGTGCTTCCTGCAGGTCTGTTCAAGGGAGTAAAATGAATAGTAAGTTCCAATGTCTTTTTACCATGAAAGAGAAAATAAGCATTCTTTGTTACCGTTGTGTTACTTACCTGTACTCCTTGGTTTTAGGATGTAAATAATAAATAATAATTATGAAATTAATTTTTTTTCCTTGTGGTAAAGTAGGAGGCTGTAGTTTTTATTCCGTGCTATTGTAACAAACACGGAATTGAGGAGTCCAAGTGCCATTTGACGCTAACTGTTCCACAAGGAATTATTGTACATAAAAGAATCTTCACATGGCCGCATTTTGCTTGGCCTAATTTTCAACCGGACCATTATAATTATAATTTTATTACCTATAATCTAAATAGTGTGGTGTTTTCACCGAATATTGACTCTATTGTTCATTTTCTTGTATTTTACCGTGGATGACTGTAAAATTTTGTATTTTTAAATTTTGTACTCAAATTTTTTGTTTGGATGATTTAGTCCTAATTAAAAAGCAATTGATTTTGAATTCTTATGAAAGTGTGAGATTGGAAGAGGAGGGATCAAAATAAAAAAAACACAGCAAATATAAGTGGTGAAAAGATGTACTTTGGTCCTCCAACTTAAACAATCATGCAAATTATATAATTTTGGTTCCTCAATATTTTTTCAATTTTATTTTGGTACAAAAGTTTGTCTTTGTTATTTTTTGTCTCTTGTTGAGAGTGACAGAGAGAGATTGTTGGAGTCCAGCACTAGAGAGAGAAATATGTTGTTGACATCAATTTAGTCTACTAAAATAAACGATATTTGTGTCAAATTGTTTCATTTGATGAGGGGAGTTCATATTAGGTATTTTTGCTTCTTGAAAGCTCGTGAAAAAACATATATATATATATATATATGAGCTCAAGTTGATTGTTCGTTTCGGGTTGAGTTTGGTTTTTCGGGTTGTTTTTTTGGGTCATGGATAGGTTTATCATGATTTCTAAGGTGTTTTGAGTCAAAAACAAATTAAAAAACAGGTTTTTTGGTCAAAAGAACCTTGAGTTTGATTTTTCAGCCACCACAATAGCTAGAATCTGAGCAAAACAGACGGCACGTTGTCTAATTTTTTTAAAAAAAAATGAGATGGACGACATGTTATCCGCCCCAAGTGTAGTTAGAAAAAAGGACCCAGTTACTCGAGCCTGCTCTAGCAGGCCCGCGCATGGGCCCTAATGAAAAGGGCCAATCCCAACAGTGCTTGACCCCCTTTTTTTCCTAATTTTTTTTATTTCAATCAATCCTTCTTTTTTTATTTTTAAAAAAACTTAATTATATTTACATTAATACCCCCTTCTCTCTTTTATTTTGTTTAAAGAACATCTTTTAAATGATAATGATTTTTTTGTTATGCGTTTAATTTTCGAAAAAGTTTTTTTTGATTTATTTATGATTTTTTTTATCTTTTGTATAGATAGACTATATTTTTTAAAATAAAAAAATATTTATTTTCAGATGATATTTCTAATATGTGCAGCCTAACATATTATTTTTTTTTCTTTTTATTTTATTCAATCAATTTAATATATTTGTCTATATTATCATTTGATTAAATAAAAAAATATATTAATAAACAAAAATTAGCAAACATGATCGGGTAAATATCATATCTTGAGAGATTAAATATCTTAATTTACATCTATCTCTTAGTTTTTCAAGTTTTATTTTTAGGTGTTGTTAATGATTATTTATTTATCTATTAGTGCACATAGTTCTCAATTTTATTTGATTACATATGTGCATAAAATTTTTGATTTGCACTTAAATTTATTGAACTACAAAAATGCGTTGAAAAAACCTGCATATATAATTGTTTTTATGGAAAATAAAAATATTTGACCCGCGGCAGAGCATGGGTCACGTGACTAGTAAGAAACTCTAAAACACGTGGTTCTTTCATTGTTTAGCCGCATCGAGCGTGCTATGTATTTTTCAATAATTTATTTTGGTCCTCGAAATTTTATTTTGGGCGATTTAATCCTAATTGAACACCAATTACCTTTGATTTTTTAGGAAATTGTGGAATTAAAAGAAAAGATATCAAAATGAAAAAGACGACAAACATGGGTGGCAAGCTAGAAGAGTTTAAAAAATACACTTAAGTCCTCAATATTTTAAAATAATGTAAATTAGACAATTTAGGTCTCTTTAGATTTTTTTTAAAAATAGTTTTGACACAAAATTTTATTTATAGTATTTTTCAATTCCTGATTAAAAAGAAAAGAGAGAGAAGGGCCGCTGGATTCCTGCGATGAGAGAGAAGGTCTCTGTTCAAACCATTTTTTACTTCCAAAATGGATTTTTTTTAGTGTCCACGAGTTTTATGAAATGAGAAGGGCTTGATGGTAGTTGTTTAGAATCTTAATGTTACCTAGAAAACATATATAAGCCGAGGAAGATAAATCTAACCCGGCTTGATTTCATGTTTTTGGATCTTTTTAGGTATTTTGAGTTGATATATTAGTTTATGCGTGTTTCAAGGGTGTTGATGAGGTGTTTCTAGGTTGAAATGACTTAAAAGTTGGGTTTTTGTTTTGACAAAAAAAGTATCGTCTTGATTTTCTGGCCACCACTGGGTGCTCGAAATCTAAGCTTGAAGACAACATATTACCTGCGTTTTTTTTTCAAAAAAAAAAAGGGGGCGCCCCTTTAAAATATCAAAAAAATAATAAGGCGTATGAGCCTGGGCTTGAAGGCCCACCCATGCTTTTGGGCTTTTCCTTACAATAGCTCAGGTGCGCTGGACCATGGGCACGAGATCATGGACTGTTTCTCGGCCCTCTTTTCTTTAAGGTTAAATATAAATTTAAGAAAAAAATTATTGAACCCGGTTGAATCCATGACTTGGAGCACGAGTTTGACGAATTAAGCCACAACATCTGAGCTATTTCTTCTAATATTGTTTCTTTTTAATTAATATCTTTTTTTCATGTCTTTTTCCTTAAATAATTTTAAATTTATATTTCACTTAATATCCCTCATTTGTGATTTTTTTTATAGAGATTTTTTTAAGGGTCTTGTATGTATTTAGTTTTTGAAAGAATTATTTTGATTCATCTTTAATTTTTTTTATTATCTTTTATATATATTAAATTTATTTTTGAAAATAAAAAATATTCATCTTCATATAATAACCTTGCATTTTTTTTCTTTATTCAATCAATTTTATGTGTGTCTATTTTCATTGTAGTTTGATAGAATAAAAAAATAAATTTAATAAAAAAATTCAGCAAATACAACTGGGTAAATATCTCATCTTGAGAAATTAAATGTCTTGATCTATATTTGTCTCTTGATTTTTTCAATTTTATTTTTAGTTATCGTTAATGATTTTTTTTCTTCATAATTCAGCAAATACACATATAATTCTTGATTTATTTGATTATATATATATATATATATATTCATAAGCTTTTTGATATACATATTTTTTTATATAAAAACACGTTGAAAAAGTTAATATGTAATTTTTTTTTATAAAAACAAAATATATGGCCAGTGGTGAATCACGGGTTAAATAGCTAGTGTGTGTCTATAATTTCTTCATATTATTGTTTATTTTTGACATTTTCAGAAATTCTTTTCTTTTCTTTTGAGTTTAACAATGGAATGCTCAAAGCTTAGATTTAAACCTGAGCTTTAGCTTCTTTAATTAGCGAGGTACAAGTCTATTCATTAAAAAATTTGAGGACATTGACCCCACATGCCTAGAACTGATAACTAACTTTTTGTATAAGCAAAGACTTAGACTTTACTGTGGAAACAGGGAATGCTGCTTTCAATACTGATATTCTTCCCTAGGATATTAAAGGAGGGTGCAGTGTGGGCTCTGATTGGAGACATAAAGAAAGGGAAGGTATGTTCAATTGCCTCTTTTGAAGAAAAGAAAAAGATACCTAGAAAAAGAAGCTTGAGTTGGAATTTGATTCATTTCGTGGACCAGAGGAAAGAAACAGCGTTGTGTCGAATATATGTCATTAATGAAGGATCTGGTTCAGGTTGGTGCTGTTATGGTGGTGGGAATCAGTGTGGTTGTGGGACATTTTTGAGTTTTTGATCGTTTCGGGATATATTTTGTTTTTCTTTGAAGCTGTTGACGGGAAAAGGGTTTTTTCTTTTTTACCTGAATAGCAAATCTGCCCTAGTGGCCTGTTCTAGACTTCCTTGTAATGGATAGCTTGTTGATAGAATGATTTTGAGTCTGCTGATGTGAAGTGGTTGGACTATAGTTCAACTTTTGCTGAGGGAACATGAATCTGTATCTATAACTATATATGCTGTGCATTTGTTTTCTTGGTTCTGCTAAAAGGTCGCAGAACATTTTTATCGATCTTGGAACACTTTCAAAAGGTTGTATTAATCTTCTGTTGAAGTAAACAAAGGCTGGAAGAGGCTTGTTTCATAATGACCTTGTGCATTTGTACTCATAATTGATTAGTGATGCTGTGAGCAGCACCGAGGTTGGAGACGAGGGCTTGAAGGAAAATGTTGATGTTCTAAATTACTATGATCAGTAGATGCTTCTATCATTTGCCACTGGTATTTTTGAACTCTAGAGTGCGCACATTCTGTGGTGAGAGGGAGGAGAGATGAGGAAGAGAAAGATAGAAAAGAGAAAAGAAAGGAGAAGAAACAAGAATGAGAGAAAAACAAAGAGCGGGAAAAAATTTAGTAAAATAAAACAATTTGTACATGTCATGATTAAAAAACACACATTCAAATTTATTGCTATTAAAAAATGCAATATTTCAAAGAAATTATGAAATGCACAAATTACAATAAAAAGAAAGGAGAGAGAGAAAAATAATAATAAAAAAAAGACTATAAAGGCATACCGAAGCTTCAATTACAGCATCACTAGTGCCATTAAAAAAATCTCGACGAGACGAATTTAATGACATTAAAGAAGGTCACCAACAATAACTGGAGCTGACCACACTTGCAATCCAAAGATGACTCACTTGCCTTTGGAGGCAGGGGTGTCCTACTCCAATCATTTTTTGTTACTTTACTTGGTATTGGTAGATTTATTTTGTTGAGATCTTTCTAATGATACTGATGATGTCATAATTGAAGTTTCAGTATACTTTTAAGATTCTCTTTTCTCCTTATTGTAATTTGTAAAGAGTAATGAGAGAGAGGAGAAAAGAAAGAGACCTCAAAGAAATACTGAAACTCTAATTATAACACCACCAGCATCATCAGAAAGATCTTGGTGAGATCTAACATCACCAAGTAAGGTCACCAATAGTGATTGAAGTGGGTCACACTTGCCATCATAATGCAAGTAAACCATCTGCAATTTTTGGACCGCAAGTATGGTTAACTTTGGTCACTGTTGATGATCTTTCTTGATATCATTATATTATTCTCATTAATATTTTTTATGGTAGTGGTGGTGTCGTAATTAGAGTTTTATTGTGTATTTAAGATCTCTTTCTTCATTTATTTTTTTATTTCTTTCTTATCTCTTATCATCATAATTTGTGCATCCAATTTCATAATTTATTTGAAATACCGGGTTTTTAAATAGTAGCAGATTTAAATGTCATGTTTTTCAATGGAGATATATTCAAACGGTCATATTTTGACAATTTATTTTAAACAATGTTATTCTATTTTTTTTAAAAAAAAACCTGCTAATAAAAAAAATCCCCAACAAAATCTTAAAACTTTCTTTTTAAAAGGAACTACAACCGCATGACGCAAGAGTCAAGATACTTGCACTAATGCTCAATGATGTTGAGTGGAATATAGTTTTTTTGTTTTTGTTTTTACCAATAATTTTCTTACAATAAAACAAAACAGACAGTTGTCTTTCTTGGCATGCAAGTATCAGTTGCTTGGGGAGGTGGATTTGGGATCAACAACGAGTTGCTACCTTAAATAAAACATATATCTTTAAATAAAACGTTTTGGGAAAACAAAAGGTCCATCTTCCTGTCTCTTAGCATCGTTTACATCAACCAGAAGACTCTGAAAGTTCAGCTGCCGACCCTTTGTGTTGGCATTACCAGTGTATCTGTATATATGTATGTGTTTTAATTTCGAATTATGTAAAATCACTAAATGACTATAGATTAATATTTTTTAGGGTTAATTTTAAAACATAATAAGTTCCATACGCTATATATTTTGGTTGACCTTTACATCATGACTAAATGGTTGAATATTTAGAGCATGGCATGACTATGTTTTTTTAAAAAATAAAAAAATCACTTCAAATTAATTTTTTTTGTGTTTTGGATCATTTTGATATGTTATTATCAAAATAAATTTAAAAAATAAAAAAATATATTATTTTAATGTATTTTTAAATAAAAAATATTTTAAAAAATAATCACTATCACAATATTTAACACTACCTTAACACAGGAACACTTCCCGGTCAAATATATATAATGAGACGAGGAAGTTTGTAGGAATTTCGAGCTTAATTTAGACAAATAAACTACACCCCTTTCAACAATATACATCGTAATTCTATTTTATTGGTACTACCTTCTAAAATCAAACTAATTTGTCAGCTCCCACTGGGTAATACATGTGCAGAATTGACTAGAGAGAGATGTTTTAGGTGGTATTTAGAACTGTGGTAATGTTTTTTATTTCTTAAAATTTATTTTTAATATTGTTAAAACGATTCAAAATTATAAAAGAATAATTAAAGTAAACAAATCTTCAAAAAAGAATTAAAAATATTTTTTGAACAAAAAAGCAAAGATCCTGTTAATGCACATCGAAGGAAGAAAATTCCATGGGCATGAAAAGAGAAATTAAAAGCCATGCTACTGTAGTAGTAACTTACCCACTAAGTTGCTGAATAGAAGCATCCCACTCACATCTCCATCCCTGCTTTCCCACTAAAGTTGAATAGCATTTCCTTTGACTCGATCCCACTCACATCTCCATCCCTGCTTTCTTCATATTGCTCGACATTCGGCCTCTTTCAATCATGACTCTCGATTATGGTTTTAATGCATTGATTTTGATTAATTCAAAATAATTTTTAAAATGGTATTTGAGAATGCAGTGATAACTATTTTTAAAGTATTTTTTCGGTTTAGAAATACATTAAAATATTATATTTTTTATTTTTTAAAAATTATTTTTGATATCAATACCGTGATCTAGAAATATTAAAAAATATTAATTAAATTTAAAATTTAAAAAAATTAAAAAAATTGAAATATTTCTAAAAATACTTTTAAAAGGCAGAAAGAAACATTCTCTCCCACCGTACATGCATCATTTTTCTTAAGAATTCTAAAAAAAAAAAAAAACCTAGCAAGACCAATAACTAACTTTTTTTTTTTAATATATATAAATCTTATAGTGTTCAACAGTCTATCAGTTATTTTTTAATCTCATTTATTAAAATGTCATTTCATCAACTTGTTCGTGCAGCTCTTTCACCCAAAATAATCACAGCCATGACATCTATAGCCCCCTCTATCTTCATCCAAGATACCAAAAAGTTCAGCCATCTAGATAGTAATTTAGTGGTAAGAATTTGTGATTAAGAGGTTTATTTTTTCTATGATCTCAGGTTCAAACCCTGTAGTTGCTCATATGATAGCCACTGGGGACTTACATGGTCGTTAACTTCAGGACCCATGAGATTAGTCGAGGTACGCGCAAGTTGGTCCGGACACCCACGGTAAACTAAAAAAAAAATTCAAACCCAAGCCTTCATCTCTCTATGCTGACCATAACGAATCATCAATTCAACGAAGTCAGCATTGATCACTTCAATCTTTGCTTCTCTAGTTTATATTTTCCTGCTTTCAAAATCAAAATCAAGATTAATCTATCACTCAAGGGCATAAGTTAAAATTAATTAAGAGAATAAAAAGTTTTTTTCTCTCCTTAGACAAACCTGATGGTTGTGGATTGGATGCCATCTGAGTTGCAAAGAAAAGGCAGGCATCAGTTATGGCGAAAGACCAAGCAGAGACTGTGATTTTTTGGTCGGGAGAGAGGAGGCGTGGGTTTTATTTTGGATAAATTGGGCATAAAATTTTAAAAAAATCATGAATTAATATAAGGGCAAAAAGTTTTTGTGAAATATCATAGATTTATCATCTCAGCTCAACCGGTTGAACGATTCTAAAAATAATATGAAAAATCTCAAAACTATCAAAATCAGGGGGTTTCGATAAGATTTTTGATATTTAAAGATCCAATAGTTTGCGTAGTGACACAATAAATACTATAGATAAACAACATCCAGAAACTCCTATAAAAATTTGAGCGAGATCAAAAGGTTGGATAAAAAGTTATGGTCATTTTGAGCTGTTATTCTAGTATGGCGCAACCAGACCTTCTATTGGATCTATACCTATCTCATTTTATTTATAAATGCTAGGCTATCCACGCAATTTGTTTGAGGGAAGATACTTATTTAATTATGATATACTCACACCTGACTATTGAGAATCTCACAATTCATAAAATTATGCCTTTTTGTGTGAAAAGATCGGCCGATCAATACAACTAGATCCAACTGGTTAAGGTAAAATATTGAAGTTCGACCATGTCATGTTTCTGAAGCGTAACATGATTAAATAATGTTATTCTACCAAAAAAAAATTTGAAACGGTATTATTATGTTAAATTTTTAAGTTTATTTTTTTTAAATAATTTCTATGATTTTATAATGTTATGGACGAAGATATATGGAACGTTTGGGAACGCGGCTGCGGCTGCGTTCCCAAAAATAATTTTTTTTTTTTACTAAAATTTAATATGGTTTGTATGTTTTGGATCGTTTTGATGTGCTGATGTCAAAAATAATTTTTAAAAAATGAAAAAACATTATTGGTATATATTTTAACATGAAAAGTTATTTGAAAAGCACCCGCAACCACACTGCCAAACACGCTCATTCTGTTGTTACAGAGGTCAGGGTGGTGAATTGTTTTTTTTTTTTTTTAAGGATCAGGGTTGCCGAAGTAGTTGCTGACATGGAATAAGTTGATGACATGACATATGAAGTTAGAAAATAACCAATAAAATATCCTTATTTACCATAAAATTTCTAGTGTATTTTTCATTAAACCTAATCAAACAAAACACAAAAAAACAAGCAATACCCAACATTTTCTTACCCTCCTAGGAAGTCACAAAGACTATGCAAGTTGAAGTCCCATACACCTGTGCCTCTGGCCTCCTACTAGTTTGATCAAACTGTACGAAGAGAAAACACCACTGCCTATTTCTTCCTTCCCGCACACCTTATACCCTCTCGGAATCACACTCTTGACACTCTCTGCTTACCACCCACGCTAGGCTACTGCTCCTTTCTTTCCAGGGTTTTTGCTTTTCTCCTGAACCTTCATGTAATTATGAGAAAGTCATCTTTTCACCGCACCACTACCCGGCGCAACCCATCTCCACCCCGCCACCACCGTCCTCCCCTCACCACCAACAACAACAACAACAATTTTCCCACAACAAGAAACGCCCGTAGGACTTCCCCTAACTTCATAATCCACCTTCACCTGGACCCCACGCTCGCACCTTCCAACAAAAGACCAGACCCCAACACTGTAAACTCTGTAATCTCCCAATGCAACCCAACACCACCACCTGACCGTATCATATTACCGACAACCACTACCACCAAGACAAAACTAACTGCTTCCTTGCATTTTCAGGAATGGTCCCACACGCTGAATTTTATGACAACCTTATGGGAACTCCGTCTTCGGGGAGCCCACAGTTTCAGTCCAAAGCTGCAATCATACATCCTCTTACCTTCTGATACCGAGGAGTTGAAAAGGAATTTAACGAAGAAGTTTAGTGATTATCTTAAAGGACTCATTAAGGGTGTGGGTAGTAATGTTAATGATGATGAAAATGTGGTTGGGAGATGGCAGGCGAAAGTGAGTGAAAAAAGCGATGAGATTGCGCAGTTGATGAAGTTGCTTAAGGGGAGGAATAGAATGATGGGTTTTAGTGAGTTGAATGAGAGGAAAAAAGGGTTGATGGCGGAAAGGGACTTGATCGTGAAGAGATTGGAGGAATTTAGGGCTTCCATGAAGTGTATTTTGAAGTATATTGAAGGAGGAAGGGAGGAGGAAGGGGAAAGGGGTTTAGAAGTGTTTGTGTTTGATGGGGAGATTGATTGGGAAAGGATTCATAGATTGGTTTTGAGGGAAATTAGGAGGTTGGTTGATGGGTTGCCTATTTATGCTTATAGGCAGCAGATTTTGGAGAAGATTCACAGCAAGCAGGTGTGGTTTTTAGTTGTTATTTCTCTGTTTAGTAAGTAGAATGATGTTTGGATTGTTTTGCTAAATGGTTAAATGCTCCTGGAGTAACGTGGAAAATGTGGGAAATAATGGATTTTGAATTTTGTCTTTTGAATAAACGTGGAGGGGAATTGGGGATTTGATTGTTTATTTGTGATTTATGTTGCAGATTTTAAGTTGTTAGATTGTGGCTTTATAATAAGTACGTGTGGTAGCTGCTTGTTTTTAGGATTAATTGTTTTTTACCTGCATTGTTGTATACAGCATGCAAGGTTGCTACTTTGTGCATGATGAATGTTATACCATGTGTTCTTGATCATTTGTTAGTTTCTTTGTTCTTGATTGGCACATTACAATTGAGAGCAGACAGTAAGAAAGGTTTCTTTGCTGTGAAGTTGTGTTATTTTTTGGTTATTGTTGTTCATTTAATTCTTTTGGGCGTTCATAATTTGAGCTTGCTTTTTGACTCTTCCTTTCACTATAAACCCAGCGAGTATGCTGCTTGAATCTGCTTGTGGTTTTTGTTCTAACCACTGCTCGTGTTGTGCAGGTAATGGTTTTGGTTGGGGAGACTGGTTCGGGGAAGAGTACACAGTTGGTTCAATTCCTTACTGATTCAGGAATACCTGGCAAGGAGTCCATTGTATGTACTCAGCCACGCAAGATTGCAGCCATCTCACTTGCTGATAGAGTCAATGAAGAAAGTAGGGGGTGCTATGAAAATAGTTCAGTCGTGAGTTATCCAACATTTTCATCCGCACAGCAGTTTGGTTCCAAAGTCATATTCATGACTGACCACTGTTTACTGCAGCACTACATGAATGATACCACTTTGTCTGGGATATCATGCATCATTGTTGATGAGGCTCATGAAAGAAGCTTGAACACTGATCTTCTTTTGGCATTGATTAGAGGCTTACTTTGTGAGAGACCTGATTTAAGGCTAGTGATAATGTCAGCAACAGCTGATGCAAAGCAGCTGTCAGATTATTTTTATGGTTGTGAAATCTTTCATGTTGAGGGAAGAAACTTTCCAGTAGAAGTCAGATACACTCCTTCCTCTGAGGAAACTGCTTCTGGTATTGTTTCTCCATATGTATATGACACTTTGAGGATAACGACAGAGATTCATAAACAGGAGAGTGAAGGCACCATTCTTGCCTTTTTGACTTCTCAGATGGAAGTAGAATGGGCTTGTGAGAAATTTGATGCTGCCTCTGCTGTTGCATTAGCCTTGCATGGAAAGCTTCCTTTCGAAGAGCAATCTCGTGTTTTCCAAGATTTTGATGGGAAAAGAAAAGTTATATTTGCCACTAATCTCGCAGAGACATCACTTACAATTCCTGGGGTCAAGTATGTGGTTGACTCTGGCTTGGCCAAAGAGAGTAAGTTTGAAGCAGCTACGGGCATGAATGTGCTTAGAGTGTGCAGGATCAGCCAGAGTTCTGCTAAACAGAGAGCTGGTCGTGCTGGGAGAACGGTACCTGGAATATGCTATAGACTCTACACAGAATCTGACTTTGAGTCGATGTCTCCCAATCAAGAACCTGAGATTCGCAGAGTTCATCTTGGTGTTGCTGTTCTGAGGATGCTTGCTTTGGGAATTAAGAATGTACAGGAGTTTGATTTTGTTGATGCACCTAGCACCAAAGCAATTGATATGGCCATTAGGAATCTTGTTCAGTTAGGTGCCATTACACTGAAAGGTGGCATCTGTGAACTAACTGAGGAAGGTCGCTACATGGTTAAAATGGGCATTGAGCCTCGGCTCGGTAAGATCATTATCAGCAGCTTTCATTATCGCTTAGGTAAGGAGGGCCTTGTTCTTGCTGCTGTAATGGCAAATGCCAGTAGCATATTTTGCAGAGTTGGTAGTCAGGATGATAAGCAAAAGGCTGATTGTCTTAAGGTGCAGTTTTGCCATCGCAGTGGTGACCTCTTTACTGTGCTCTCTGTGTACAAAGAGTGGGAGGCTTTGCCTCAAGACAGGAGAAATAAATGGTGTTGGGAAAACAGCATCAATGCCAAATCCATGAGGAGATGCCAAGACACGGTCAAGGAATTGGAATTTTGCCTTGAAAAGGAACTCACTGTTATTATTCCGTCATATTGGAATTGGAATCCTAATAAGTCTACCGAGCATGATAAATATTTGAAAAAGATAATACTCTCAGCCCTTGCAGAAAATGTAGCCATGCACTCTGGACACGATCGACTTGGTTATGAAGTGGCATTGACCGGGCAGCACATTCAGCTGCATCCTTCATGTTCGCTGCTAGTATTTGGTGAAAAACCAAATTGGGTTGTCTTTGGTGAACTCCTCTCAATATCTAATGATTATTTGGTTTGTGTAACTGCTTTTGACTTTGAATCATTGTCTACGCTTTGCCCCCCTCCCTTGTTTGATGCCCTTAAGATGGAAAGCCAGAAGTTGCAAGTGAAGGTGTTGACCAGTTTTGGCAGTTCCCTGCTCAAAAGGTTTTGTGGTAAATCTAACAGCAATCTGCAGTCTCTTGTAACTTGTGTTCGGATTGCCTGTATGGATGAAAGGATTGGTGTTGAGGTACATGTTGATCAGAATGAAATTCTGTTATTTGCAACAGCAGAGGACATGCAGAAGGTGTCCAGCCTTGTAAGTGAAGCTTTGGAGTGTGAGCGAAAATGGTTGCATAATGAATGCATGGAGAAATTTTTGTATCTTGGAGCTGATTTGTCACCCATGGCACTTTTTGGAGCAGGAGCTGAGATTAAGTATTTGGAACTAGAAAAGAGATGTTTGACTGTCAATGTATTTTTTTCTAATGCAAATACAATTGATGATAAGGAGGTTTTGATGTTTCTTGAGGAATATACATCTGGTACTGTTTGTTCTGTTCACAAGTCTGTCGGAAGTGGACAAGAGGGTGATGAGAAGGAAAAGTGGGGCCAAATAACATTTCTCTCTCCTGATTCTGCCAGAAAAGCTGCCCAGCTGAATGAAGTTGAATTCAAAGGCTCCAAGCTGAAGGTAGTTCCATCACAAACAATCATTGGAGGCAATCACAAAATGTTTTCATTTCCTGCTGTTAAAGCAAAAATTGTTTGGCCTCGTAAAGTCAGTAAGGGGCTTGCCATTGTCAAATGTTATGTTCATGATGTTGATTTCATGATTTGTGATTTCTCTAACCTGGAAATTGGAGGAAGGTATGTTCGGTGTTCAGCTGGTAGGTGTGTGGACTCGATTGTTGTCAGTGGATTTAGTAAAGAACTTTCTGAAGCTGATATTTTACGTGCATTGAGGAGTGCCACAAACAGGAGAATCCTAGATTTCTTCATAGTAAGGGGAGACGCTGTTGAAAATCCTCCATTGGGTGCTTGTGAAAAAGCACTTTTAAGAGAGATATCCCCCTTTATGCCTAAAAGGAATCCCCAAACTAGCTGCTGCAGAGTCCAAGTCTTTCCACCTGAATTAAAGGATGCTTTTATGAAGGCTTTCATTACCTTTGATGGAAGATTGCACTTGGAAGCAGCAAGAGCTTTAGAGCATATGGAAGGGAAAGTATTACCTGGGTGCCATTCATGGCAGAAAATTAAGTGCGAGCAGATGTTTCATAGCTTGATATCCTGCTCAGCTAGTATCTATGTTGCAATCAAGAAGCAACTGGATTCTTTGCTTGCAAGCTTCAGTCGTGTAAAGGGTACTTTCAGTGGTTTAACTTTTCTCCTTTTACATTTTGTGAAATTTTGTTACTTATTCTGTGATTGCAGTCATGAAACCCTTACAGTTTATTTTCCAAAATTTTCTTTGTTCCCCTTTTCTTTTCAGAAGGTGTTTTTTATAGGTGCAGCCTTGCAGGATGGAATATTTTACAGTTTCTTTCTTTTCTTTTCCCGATGTGGTTGCATAATCTATTTTACTATTATTGCAATCTGATCTTGTTTTTCTCGTCCCCTTTCTTGTACTTACTGGGATGTTAAAAAAAAAATGCTACTCATAAGCCTTGATATGTATGAATACGCATGAGCTACTTTGACCACTCTCAGACAATGGTTGTCTGTTTGTCAACTTCTTGACGATAGTGATCAATTATGATTAAGGGTCCTTTTTTCAAATGTCATAAATTGATGTCTTGAAGCATGCTCAAGTTTGTTCTCATGATTACTAAGTTTGTTCCACAATTAAGTATTCAATACATGAATCTTTAATACAATTTTTCCATGAAATTCAGTCTGACCACTTTGTGTACCATTTTCCCACATATCTAGTTAGGAACTTGATTTATTTTCTTATTTCAAATTTGTCTTGACACTCTAGATTGGAGATATAATCCTTCAGAATTGGTTGGATCCCTATGCTATTGTTGTTGTTGGTGATTGACTGTCCCTCAGTTTATGTGCTCTTTGATCATCTTCCAATCTGTTGGTGGTTATAATAAAAGTAGTCTCCTCGTAATTTTTCAAATTTGTTTTGAATATTATGTAAATCATGTGCTCCTAGCAAGTTCTGAACATTTACTTCATATGCAGCTTGTATGGTTGTACAACTGATTTTATAGGCTTTGCTGGTTGATTAATGGCATATTATGTGGATTTGCTTGATCTCTGTTTGAAAATCATTTACCTAGAGGCATGTATTGTATCATTCACAGGTGCAGAATGCAGTCTAGACAGGAATGAAAATGGTTCCTATCGAGTGAAAATATCTGCTAATGCTACAAAAACTGTTGCAGAGCTAAGAAGACCTCTGGAAGAGCTTATGAGAGGACAGACCATAAACCATCCAAGCCTCACTCCAACTATTCTACAGCATCTGTTCTCTGGTCAAGGTATCAATCTGATGAAGTCAATACAGAGAGAGACCGGTACCTACATTCACTTTGACAGGCGCAACTTCAATCTTAAGATTTTTGGTCGTCCAGACAAGATTGCTCCAGCGCAGCAGAAATTTATTCAATTACTTCTGGCCAATCATGAAAGCAAGCAACTCGAGATCCACCTCAGAGGTGGAGATCTGCCCCCAGACTTGATGAAGGAAGTAGTTAAGAGGTTTGGGCCAGATCTTCATGGTCTCAAAGAGAAGGTACCTGGGGCAGATCTTACACTTAGCACCCGTCACCATGTTATCTCTGTTCATGGTGACAAAGAACTAAAGCAAAACGTGGAAGAAATAATTTTTGAGATGGCGCAAATGGGTTATGATTCAGCTGAGAGGCTTGATGGTGGAGATGCCTGCCCTGTTTGTTTGTGTGAAGTTGAGGATGCTTACCGGCTTGAAAGCTGCGGGCATTTGTTTTGTCGAATGTGCTTGGTGGAGCAACTTGAATCAGCATTGAAAAACTTGGATAGTTTCCCAATATGCTGCGCCCATGGGAGCTGCAGGGCTCCCATATTGCTGACAGACTTGAGGTCTCTCTTGTCGAGTGACAAGTTAGAGGAACTCTTTAGGGCTTCTTTGGGGTCATTTGTAGCATCAAGTGGGGGAACCTACCGGTTTTGCCCATCTCCTGACTGCCCTTCAGTTTATAGAGTTGCTGATCCTGTCACAGGTGGTGACCCATTTGTCTGCGGGGCTTGTTTTGCGGAGACTTGTACCAGGTGCCACTTGGATTATCATCCATACCTCTCGTGTAAGAAATACATGGAGTTCAAGGAAGATCCTGATTTATCACTAAAGGACTGGTGCAAAGGAAAAGAGAATGTGAAAAGCTGTCCTGTCTGTGGATATACAATCGAGAAAGGGGAAGGTTGCAACCATGTCGAGTGCAAGTGCGGCGGGCATGTCTGCTGGGTCTGTCTAGAGTCTTATAATAACAGCGAGGACTGCTATAACCATTTGAGGTCAATGCACGGGGGCATAGCTTGATTTTTAACTACTTTCTTCTCCGGTTGTCTTTGTAAATATACTCAAATGTATATATAGGAAATAGGATTGCATATACTCTACTGTATTTATAGGATGTACGATTATAAATATAAACAAGTAGGATCATTCAGGATAACTTATATTTTCTGCTGAGCTGCTGTACATGCTTTTGGTTATTTCCAGTATAGCCTGCACTCGGTAATCTACTGCCGCCATTTATTAGTAGTTTGTTGTGTGTGATCTGGGAGGGAATTAGCCCATGCCCACATCCAAGTGATTTATGGCGTTCCTGAGCTCATGCTTTTAGCTATTGTGTGAGGCTTGTCAGTTATCAGTTTGCAGTATTTGTTTTCTCCTCCTGTTTTGTGTCCTATTGGTGCTTACTGCTATTTCCTAAGCCTTCGCCGTGGTGAGACGCTGTTTATGCCTTGTTTCTTATTAGTACATTGGTCCAATCCATAATATAAGGTTGCAAAATTAAAAACAGAATCAGGATTCAGGAGTGAAAGGGGAGGGAAAGAAAACAGAGAGAAATTAAGGTTATTATAATTAATTCAGGCTTCGTAATTATGATTTCCAGCATTGGTTGTTCAAGAGTTTTTTAGGCAACAACATGTAAAATGTGTTCTTCAACGAGCTTATATATACACATATCCTTCTCTATCATGCAATTTTCAAAATGTTTCTAGTAATTTTTTCAACAAGCTCTCAGAAGGTGAGACAGATAAGTAAGGAAGATCTCATAAGAAATAACAGCAACCAAAGGCAAGTCCTAAACCAACAATGCCCATACAAAATGTCAAAGCCACACAAATCCAAGACTCCCTGCTCCCATCACAAAGAGCCTCTTCTTCTTCTGAATGGTCTTTCGCCTCCTTTGATCTACCACAACCACAACACAATTTCTTTTCTTGCTGTTGACGTTGTGTTTGTGCCTTCAAAACTTGAAACTCAAGCAGCCTCACCCATTGACGATAAACAAATAACTGAAAGGACTCATGCAACAAAGCTTTGGCAACACAATCCCTCTCCTTAACCAAACTTGCAGCCTTCCTCTCAGCTTCCCTTGCTCTTGTCTGTGACAACCTTAATGCCTTCAGAAGCTCCAACTTCTCGTAATTCTCACCACCAGAACCACTATACACATCAAAATCATCATGATCATGTTCCCTTCTCGTCATGCTAAAACCTCTATTCATCGATGATATGACAGTCCTATCTGACCAAGAAAAAACCTTCAATGGTGGAGGCAGATCACAATTCTGCAATAAGTCAGTACCAGAATTTGGAGAAAGCAAGGGACCCAACCACATATCATTCTCTTTCACAGCTCTAGAATCCATCTTCTGGTTGTTTGTTGCCGGCCATCCAGCCATTTCTTAGACTATTTTGCTTAGAGAGCTTCTGATGAGAATTTTTTAAAGAAATGGCAATATAAGACGTGAAAGAAAGAAACGAGGGGTTGGTGAAGGAATACGTAGGTGACAGGTGGATTAAGTGAGACGTAAGAAATGAGGTTATCTAGAATATCTAACCATTTTTCTACGTTAATAAAAACTGTACATGTTACATTATCTATATTTTAAGATAGTGTTTCTTTATTATTTTAAGATAGAAACATATATATATATATATTCGCCTAAAACTATTTTATTTTATATTTTTGTCTTTTAAAATAAATATTTTTCTATTTCTTCTATATTTATTTATTTTTATTTTAGAACACTAGTAAAATTAAAAGAAAAACCTAAGACATGTAAAAAGTAATGTATACAAGTCATGATTTATTATGACTTGAAATAGTAAAATTATATTTTTTCTTTTTTAAAGAAAATCCAATGACTTACACTCAAGGTTATTATTGTTTTTTCATAATGTCTATTAAGCATTATAAAATTGGTTGGGGGTAGTTAGGGTTTTTTAAATTTTTTTGAACTGTGTGATTACTTTTATAAAAGCAAAAAAATATTTAACTTGGATCCCCGATTTTTTGATAAAAAATTTCACATTTAACAATATAGTAAAATGATTTTATTTCCTTTAAAATCAAAACTTATTTATCTTGCCTCTAAGGGTCTATTTGTACCCTTTTTTTTTGTAATTATTCTATGATGTCGGGAATAATTTGATATTTTAATAAATATAAAAAAAAATATTTTGTGCATGTATTTAATATGTCATCAAGTAAACCCCTTGCCATGTTTGAGCAGTGCATGTGGCGGAATTCTCTCCCGTTATTTTTTTTCTTTTTTCTCCTTAATTTCGGTGTCTAATCCTTTCAAATTTCACAATAATCTTTCAATTTTTTTTTCTTTAGATTTGGTCCATATTCTTTCAATTTTTTTTTTAATTTGAATTATCTTATAGAAGTGAAATATGTTTTTAATTTCATCCTCCTTCATTTTTTTAGTTTGTCAGATTTGTTTATTATTTTTTTATTGCTATTTAATTTATTTGAAATCATTTTTAAAATTCATTTTTTCACAATATTCTCATCCTTCATCTTTTATTGCTATTTTTTTTATTTGACAAAGTTTTTGAATTGATATTTTTTTTATTTCACCCTTCAACATTAAATTGAACTTTTTGATTGAGTTTAGGTCTAGAATTTAACGAGTTGCGAATTTGAAAGATTAATCCTGGTTTTTTTAAAAAAAAACTCATCTTTTTTTTTCCAGTTTAGTCCTTTAATATTTGATTTAATTAGAGGTTGGGCTCCATTAATTTTTTTATTTGTTTTATACACCCAAAAACATTATCATATAAAATAAAAATTATTTAATATAACTAATTCTTTTGAATAATTACTTTTATTCTTTGTTTTAACACAATTCAACAATAAATAAAGTTTAATAATTGCATTCAGATAGTATTTAACGGATACTCTGTTGTTCCAGGAACAAATTTCACACACAAGCTTTGATAAACCTAGGTGTTTTACACGAGTTCTCTTGTGTGTCCTATGCACGTTACATAACATTTTACAGCCTATTTATATCTACATGGAAGCTTACAATATTTTTTTGAAGTTAAACTTTTATTTTTTAGGCTCTTTAAAATTAGTTTTTCTTGTAAAACAGAGTTTGCTCATCTACAGATTTCTGGGCCGAACTATATATTAGAGAAACCACCCTCGTTGAGCCCATTGAATTTAGCCCCATGATTAAAGTTTACGCGTAAATGACTTGAAAGATCTACTCGGGCAACTACAGACCGAGTAAATGCCTCTATGATGGAAAGCGAAAAGTGCCAGATTACTGGTGAAATGGAACCACAAGTCTCCATTATTAGTGATGTGCATTTAATTGTGGTAATTTGAAAAAAATAAAATCCAATCTTTTTTCCTGAAAAACAAACTCTGCCTAATTCAATACCATACATTATTGTAGTCAATCAACTACGCCAATCTCTTCTTCCTTATTTTACACACACCTAAGATGCAGATGCATATCTATCCCTGTTTCCTGAGTCTTCTGTCCTGTTTCTGTGAAAAAATGGAGTTTGATCGCAGAGAACTACTAAGCTCAAAGAAGAGCTTAATTGCAAATTATAAGACCCGTTTGGAAATAAGTGTCGAACATCATGATCTTCCACCAAAACAACCAACGATATTTTCTCCTCCACTTCCTGAAGACCTGAATCAAAACCATGTCAGCAAAACCAGCACGACCATCATGGCCTGTGTGTTTGGTGGTTCACTTCTTCTGGGCATCCTATGCATAGTTTCAAGACTTTACTACAACAGGCGAATAAATTCCAGAAGGTCGAGAAGTCTACCAGTAGTTTTTGGTACCCAAGAAGCTTTTCTTGATGAAGATCAAGGACCAGAAAACAACCGCCACATATGGTACATCAACTTCTTCGGTCTCCAACAATCTGTGATCGATTCAATAACAGTCTTCAAGTATAAGAAAGATGAAGGGCTGATTGATGGTACCGAGTGCTCCGTTTGCTTGACTGAATTTCAAGAAGATGAGAGTCTGAGACTATTACCAAAGTGCAGTCATGCTTTTCACACACCTTGTATTGATACGTGGTTAAGAACACACAAGAACTGCCCTCTCTGTCGTTCCCCTATAGTATCCGATAATTTTGTTGCTCAAGTTGCTGTACCGGTGCCTACTACGAGTGATATGAGTTCAAGGGAAGAACCCCAGATGGAAATTTCTGAGAATAGCACTCCTACTGGACTACGAAGCAGTAACCAGGCAGGAGAAGAAGGAAGCAGTGAGGTGAGAAATGGAGAAGAAACAATCTGCGGATTGCCAATTGAAGATAATACAAGTGCTGGAAATTCAAGCTTTTGTTCGAACCACTCTATTTCCAGGAATCCTCGGATACGAAGTGATTTAGTGGACAATAAGCTGGTGGTGGTAGAATCAGAAATGCAAACTCTGAGGAGGTCTGTGTCATTGGATTTCTCCGCCGCTTCGGCAGTTTATAATGTGGTGGCTAATGTTGTTCCTGGTAAATGTCATGCAAACTCAGACAGTCTATTAGTCCAACCAAAGCAACCGAAAACGAAGAATGTTGCCAAGCGAGGAAGTAGTGGAAACTTGGGCTTTCACAAGCTAATGAAAAATTCTTCAAAAGGGCGTTCACTACAGAAAGGGCCTATTTCAATGAAAAGATCTTTTTCAACTAGTGGGAAATCCTTGTCATCCAGATGTAGCAGAAGCCAGAACACGATCCGCTCTTTCTAAGGCACAAGTTCTGATTTGCAGAATCAAGGAGCCTAGACATATGTGAAATATGCATATCTTGTTTTAATTTCGCACCGAGTTAAGAGTATATAAAACCATAAAGTGAAGTCTTGTATAATTAAGGACACTAGGAAGTCTTCATCTGAGACGAAGTAGTTGTGTAACTATATACATGTTTGCTGTTGTTCTGGTGGTTTTGGCAGTCAGATTCCTGCTGGTCAAGTTTTTGGAAGCTCCATTCCTGGAAGCCTTTTTGGTTTTTGGAAGCTCCATTTGAAAAATTTAGTGGTGTAGCTTTTTTTAATCAAGTAGGATCGATTTTAAATAATTTTAATTTACATGGCTATTATATAATGCAGAAATAAATGCCTCTTTTTGTGTAATCTCAGATCTGTGGTTATTATGTAATGCAGCAAGCCTACCTCGTGTAGTGTGTAATCTAAGATCCAACATACCTTTCAAAGGAAAAAATAGATTGTAGAATCTTAACATGGGAAGAACATACCTCATAAGCGGCATCCAATTTAGTCCTTAGCCTGTATATTTATTCTCAATTAATTGAGTTTCAAAATAAGAAAAAAACATCAATTGAATCCAAAACCATAGAATTTTCTCGATTTGGTACTTTTTTTGTTATCAAATTTTTTTTTTTCAATTCTATCCTTCCATGATTCATTTTCAAGAAATTGGGCTTAGTGATTTTTTTTATTTGATAATCGCTATGTGAAAAAACTATTCTAAAGTTAGCCTAATAATCGATTTTGCAAAAAAAAAAAAAAAAAGTTTTTGGTGCCTGTAAAAAGCTAAAATTCAACGACTAAAATTGAGATTTAGGGGGAAATCAGATATTTTTTTGCTCATTGTTTATGGAGTTGCTTTTTTAACACTTTTTCCTCCAAAGTTTGGCATATTATTTTTGGTCCTTTTATTTTGACACTTTTTTATTTTTGATCCCTTTAGTTTGATACTTTTTATTTTAATCCAAAACTTTATTTTATTTATTTTTCAATAATGGAGTTTAATAAAGGAGAGGGACTCGAAAAAAAACAATTCTGGTAAAAAAAAGTTATCAGTTAATAATATTTTGATAATAAAAATGTTCGTTTTTAGAGTTATTATGTTCTTTTTACTTAATTGAAGTGTTATCTACATTTTATATTACTAGAAAAGGTAGATTGAGGTTGAGAAATTTTTTTTATTTGATTTTAAGTTTTTCATCAATTTTTTTTGTTATTTTGAGTTGATAGATTGATTTATGGAGATTATAAGAATTTTTTAAATAAAAAATAATTTGAAAAATAATTTTTTTAAAAAATAATAATAACCATGATTTTCCAACCACCACTTTACCTGAAATACATAAAAGGTTTATTTTTTTCTTTATTCAACAGTAAAATATATCAATCAAGATTAAGTGTGTCCTTCTCAGGAGATTTTTAAAGGGCACCTTTACATCGGCACGTGCTTTTAGAGAGAAGTTCGATCAATTTCTCTAAATGCTGGTCTAAGGTTTGAAACCAAAAGGTAAAAAAAAAAAAAGGATAATCTTGTTAAATTTTCCTTTCGAAAAAAAAAATTCTTTTTATTTAATAAAAATATATATATCAAAGACTTTATAAATTGTAGGATATTAATCTTATATTGGATCCAACTGTGAGAAGGGAGAACCATTAATACAAGAGTCCATGTGTATTTCTAAAATTATTTATTTAATTATTTTAAGCTTTAATTAGTATTACTTTTCAAGTCTATCTAAAGTTTTCTTCAAAGGATGGTGTCATTCTCCCTCCATTATTTTTGTTATTCTTACTCCTTTATTCATTTTAAAGGCTAATTAAAATACACTTATTTAATGTATTTCTTTTATTTTATTAAATATTAAATGTAATTAATTTTAAAATGCACCTTCTTTATATTCTAAAAAAAATACACAATAAAAATAGTACATTATGCCTAAAAGTCTTAAGACATAGCAAAAGATATTTTACATTAAATATAAGGAATATTTAAAGGAAATGCTTTGGAAGTTAAAATAAAAGAGTAATTAAGACACATATTTAATGAGGCTATTTTAGTCTCTAAAATTAATGATAAAGTATGAATAACACTATACTTCTATAATAAATGGTCTAATGGTCTTGGAATTAAACCAGAAATACAGCCACAAGTTGTTGCTCAAGGCAATTTTTTTTTTATTATTATTAACTTGAGTGTCCGGGCCAGCTTGCATATACCTCGACTAATCCCACGGGCTCTGAAATTAACGATCATGTAAACCTTCAAAGGTGCTCAAGGCAATCTTATTCGATGAATTCAAGACATCATTTCCTCTAATATTCTTCATACATTTCTTTATATGTTTTTTATTTTTTGATGCAGATAGAATAGTCATTGCTTTATATGTTTTTTCTCCATTATCATCCGTACTAATAAAATCAAAATATGATAATAATTTCATTACAACTTAACCTCAAAAAAAAGAATTGTTATGTTCATTTCTTAAACAATTTCATTACTTACTGCTATGTGTGATCACATGGAAGTTCAGTTTTTATTTATTCAAATCTTTATCCTTCTACCTACTTTAAATTTAATCATAATCTCATCATCTATAACCTATTTCTTCACAATTACATTGAAATATATCTATTTCATAGTTCCCCTAAATTTTCTCTTAAGAATCCTAATTAAAAAATCTAAGAATTATATATTAAATCCATTTCTTTTCATTCAAAATTATTTAAATAACTTAGAATTTCTTACCCAACAATAAAATGAACTTTGAAAACTAACCGGTAAAAGTTTTTCCACTCTCTTTTCCTCTTTGCCATGAGTTTTCTACTCCCCCTCACTTAGTTTCTTCTTAAATCTTGACTTGATGGATTGGTTAGTGTTTCACATTACCTAACTCATAAATCTTATTCAATTTTTATTTTTCTCTAGGGAATTTTAGTGTTTAGCTTTTACAATTCTTTTCTCTCTCTTCTTTATTTCTAGTTTTGTTGGCAATTTAAAGAAGAAGAAGAGGCTGACTTTTCGAGCTTTAAGTTCAATTAACCATTTTATCTTTAATGAGCCCTTTTAATTTTATGTTCGGCTGTCAATATTTTCACACGGCCTTCCCAAACATCGATTATCCTAGAATTTTACCCAACCATAGATTAATATGTTATAAGACTCCTTATAAAATTTTGGCCCGATCCAATAATCAGATAGAAAGTTATGCTTGATAGCGTAAAACTGGTTAAGAGATGATTTTACACTAAAAATCTGAATTTCTTATTTCATTAGTCTATGTATGGTATTAATTATTCCACTAAATCTTTACCACCATCCTCTTTTTCCAAAATATATTTAGTTTACTTTTCAACTTTAGATTCATTTACGGCTTATTCCAAAATATAAATTTTATTTTTTATTAATGCAATTTTTTATTTTAACAAACATATGTTTTTTAATCAGCAACACAATTTTAAAAGAAAAACATTTCATGATCTCATAATCAAGTTTTAATAAAAACTATTAAAATAATATCTCAATATATGTGTGATTAAAGGAAAACAATAATTAAAGTGATAAAATCATGTTAACAATCTATTAAAAAAAGAAATTTTATTTTCATTGAATACTCAGGAGCATATTTTTAGTTTTTTTTACATATTATGTATATAATAAATAAAAAAATTAATTGCTAATATTACCATAAAAACCTAACATATTATATAAGAACTATGAAATAAATTGGAAAACAATTTAAATATTATTTTAATTATTTTTTATAGTGTATTTTAATTAAAATCTAAAAAACACTTTTTTAGATGAAAAAAAAAGACTAAGAGCCCATTTGGCTAAGCGTTTGCGGCGGCATTTTTATTTAACAGTAGCAACATATCGTTTGGTTACAAAATGAGCCGCAGTCTTCATGCATGGACCCCACCTTTATCTGCGTTCAAAACTCAATTTTGCTGAAGCAGAAATTACATGCTTTTCATTTTCTATTTATTGCAACTGTGTTTATAAACACAGTATAAAATTGTTCCCGTCTTCCTTCCTTGACCAGTGCTTCGGGTATGAGTGGATTTTGTCCAGATGAGAAAACCATGAGGGCTGTTCTTACCTGGGCGCGCCGCTACTTGAGGCGTCGAGGAAGACAGCTGGGTTGGTCTGCTGAAACCATTTTTCTTCTGTTCAACCACGAGGGCTGTTCTTAACAGTTTTCCTTTTGTTCTTCCCCTAGTCTTCCTAATTGTTGCTGCACTTGAAGATGATGACGACGGTGATGGAGGGCTGGCCTACTGAAACCATTTTCTTCTCTTATGTTTTCCCTTTGTTCTTCCTCTAGTTTTATTTAGGTGCTCTACTTGTCTGCGTGGAAAGTGAATTAATTCACTCTATAAAAAAAAAAACAGTAAAAGAATTTATTTTTTAATTGCATTTTATTAAAAAAAATTAGTGTTTAATATTATTTAATAACACTACATAAATTAGAAGAAGATCACATGATGGCGTGATATTTGCAGAATTTGATCGTAATTTCAATTTTGATTCTGATGATATTTTACCTGATTTTGTTGCACGCTTAAAAAATCATGAAAACTGTAGTCCTTGTCCGATGAATTTCGTACATGATGAAATTGTAGATAGTTTAATGAAACAATAAAAAATATTTTATATAAAATATTATTTATTTCATGACATAATAGCAGTAGTTAAATTTATAATACTTAAATTAAAAACCATCAATATTAATATATATCTTTTTTAGTTATTTTATAACCTCAATTTAAAAAGTATTCTTAATCAAACACATTAAATTACTTTTTGTTTAACCTCAATTTCAATCACAATTTTAACCAAACATATATTTTTTCAAACCAACCTCAACTAAAAATACTTTTTATAAAACAGTTTTTTTTAAACCACAACCACAACAGCTACCATAATACTAAATACAAGGGTTATAGAAAGAGACTAGGTATCTAGACCTAGAAGGTTGGGCCTGCGCTTGGCCCAATAAAAAAAAGTTAGGCGTGCAGGCTTGATTTTCTTTTTTAGGGTGAACAATACATTGTTATCCTTATTTAAAAAAAATGAATGATACGATATATATTGGTTTAGATTTTAACTAGAAAAAACCAATATATTAAATAGAATGAAAAAAAACCTAATTGATATTCTAGAAATCACATTAAACCCATTGCTAAAACACCTTTCAAGGTCAAAAACCCAAAATTAAATAGAATGAAAAAAACCTTTTAAACTCTAATTCATTTTTTCCAATAAAATAAAAGTTCTAAACCATATTAATAACACTTTTTCGGCAAAATAAATTTATTGATATCAAGATCAATTTTTTTGTTATTGAAAAGTGACGAACCAAATTCTCTTTCTTTCCTATCTTTTTTAAGAAACTTTCTCTCTCCTCCATCTAATGTAAGGACTCAAACATCAAACAAAAAAAATTTAGAATCAGTACTTTGCAAAACCAACAGGGACCAAAAATCATAAATTTAATCCTTATCACCAAACTAAAGTTTTTCGCATGAAAATAAAAAGGACTTTGTTTTTTTTTTTTTTAGTTTGATCCTTCTTTTAATTGTTTATTATACTATAATTTTAAATCATGTTTCGTTTAATTGATCTCTTATTCAATTTTGAAATTTCATTAAAAATTCTGGAATTTGCAGAATATACAAAGAAAAGAAAATATCAACATACAAATTAATATTAATATAAAATGTAGAGATGAGATTAAAAAAAAAGTTTAATAACTAAAATAAAAAATAAAAAAACAAAATTGTTCATTAAACAGTGTTGTGCAACGTGAACTTAGACAAATGCACATAAATAAACAATAAAAAAAGTATTTTTCTAGGTGCACTGTATAATATTAATCTTAGGCGTCTTTTTTTTTTTTTTTTTTTTTTTTTTTTTTTTTTTTAGTTCTACAGGTTGCCGGGTCTGGAGTGTGGTCTCCACACCACGCAACAGTGTCAGTTCCAACTGAACACGTCTTTTTTTTTATATATAACTCGAGATGTTCGGGTCAGTTTATACGCACCACAATTAATTTCTGGATTTACTAATATTCTACAAGCCCAATAAATATATAAGATACCACAAAAATAATAAGCATACACAAAAAAAATCAAAACCGGATAAAAAAAAGAAACAAATTCATTTCCCTGCTAAGTCAGAACCTCACCCTTCCCCCTTACGAGCACCTCGAATAACCTTAGGCGTCTTTTTATTATTATTAGTTCTACAGGTTGCTGGGTCTGGAGTGTGGTCTCCACACCACGCAACAGTGTCAGTTTCAACTGAACAGATGATTTTCTCCCTTTTCTGTCTTCACCGTAGGACAATAGTTTTTTTTGGTCATATAATTTTGCAGATATCAAATTCTAAAGAACGCATCATTTTAACAAAAATAACTTTTTCTTTATCAATCTTAATAGCATGGATAATGCATATAGTATTTTACTAGACAGAGGTGCATGCTATGTCGGGAATTATTTAATTTTTTTTCAACATAAAAAAAATATTATGACGATGTAAGAATTCTTAAAAAATTAAAAATATATAAAATTTAAGTTATTGACTTGACTGAATTTAATAAACTTAATTAATTTAAATAATATAAAAAAATATACAACAACAAAAAAATAAACTGACAAAAAAATTAACAATGTAAAAAAGTAAAAAAAAAAAAAACCAACTTGATCTCATTTGGATTAGCATACCAAATATATGACTTGGTCATGATACTGTTAACTCCATTGAAAAAAAACTGAATAAAACTAAGAAATTCCATTTATCAAACAACTCAATATTTAAGGGAGAAACTGAAAAAAATAAAATAAAATAAAATAAAGCTACAAAAAAATATGATTCAACCAGTTAACTCTGCAATCATTAGCACAAGATTAAGATAACCCCATAAAAAAATATATATATATAAAAAAAGAGCCTGAAGATCAATTCCTAATAAAACAAAAGTTAAAGGAAGAAATTGAAAAAAATAAATTAAAAAGGACATAAAAAACCAAATTCAACCTGTGTTAACCTTTCGAAACCCATGATCCTGGTCATAAGTCGAGATTAACCCCATATAAGGCAAACCCTAACAAATAACAAAGCAAAATTTTAAATCAACAAAATATTTAGAGATGAAATTGGAAAAAAAATGCAAAAAAAAGCACCAAAGCAAAAAAACAATAGTAATAAAAAAAATAGAGACTAAATTTGATATAAAATATTTTGAAATCAAATGTTGAGGAATTAAATTAAAGTTCAATTACAAAAAAAATGATAAAAAAAAAATAAGGACCAAATTTGATATAAAAGTCAAATGAAACTAAATAATAAGGGATGAAATTAAAAGAAAAAAAATCAATAAGAAAAGATTTAAAAAACGAGTAGCTTAAAGAAAACAAGAACTGAATTGAATAAGAAAAACAAATGAAAGAACACCTTTATATTTTGGTAATGAGAAGAGAGAAAAAAGAGGGAGAAGAAAAAAAATATCTACTAGAGTCCAACTACTATGTCATTGTGTACATGTACCACATCATCAAGAAAATCATAACGAGATACTTTCAAAGTTGTTAAAGAAGGTAGCATTTAGATTTGGGATAACACTTTATGCACCAACCACTTTTTTTTTTAAAATAATATCTATATTGTGAAAAAATCAAATCACTTTCAAATCAATTTGTTAATTACTAAAAAAAAAACAAGTTGAAATATAAAAATATCCTGAGTTATAAGTTTAAAATTTTTTGCTTTTAAAAGTAGTGTTTTACACTTGCTTATAAAATATAAAAATACCAAATTATACATTATCATCTTTCTAACATATTTTGCTTTCAAGGATAATATAATTTCACACCATGCTTTTAAAATGTTGAAAAACTAAATTGTCTTTAGCCAATCTCATAAAATTGGATTATTCTAATAGCAAATTTATTAACTTTTTATTAAAAAAACAAAATAATAATTATACTACTATGATGAATAGTAGTATATGACTAGAGATACAGTGAATTCACGTTAGCTTTTTTATTTATTTATTTATTTATATTAACTTTAATGTCACTTTTTTGTGCGGATATATGTGCCATGAAAATTAAAATCCAGAAAGCTTAGTCTTGAAACCCTGTCCACGTATGGACACGGCAGTCCTGTCTCTTGTTACCTCACCTCTCATAGATGACTTTATAGCTTTACTCTGCAACTTTGTAGCTTTTCTTCGCAACTTTGCTTTCCTTTATACTTGTTTTTTATTCTTGTAAAAATTCGAATCTCTTTTGATATTGACTTTTCAGGTTTATGTCTTGTACTTTCCCACACTATTTACTGTGATGCTGTAGTGAAATCATGTACGTGGTGGCATTCATTCCTGCAATTGGTATAAACTCTCTGTACTCCACATATACAGGAAAAAGAAAAGAGAAAAAGGGCTTCAAGTATACAAATTAAATCGCATTATTAAAAGACAGTACACAGTATAAAATATATTCGAAAAGGGCCTGAAAATCTGTTTATCTGCCAAGGTAAATAAATCCCAGCTGGGAACTGTGGGATTAATTTTTGGTGTGAATCGTTGGAATGATGTTAGCATTTCCAGGCCCTGAAAGGAGATTTGGAAAGCAACTTTCGGGAGTGTGGGAGTTGAATTTATTTTAAAAGTGTATTTTATTTAAGAAAATATTAAATTGATATTTTTTAGTATTTTTCAATAAATTTAATGTATCTATATTAAAAATACATGCCCTATAGTATCAAATACATATACATATACAAAGTTTCTATTAGAAACAGTATATATAACTAGTTAAAAGGATTGTAGAAGTTGCATGACAAATGATGAAAACATTGAAGATGGAGAAAAAAAACATATTTTTGTCATATTAAAAAGAGGGCATTATTTTTATAATTAAGCCAAAGCTAGCACAACTGTTATTAAGAACAGCTCCAAGAAGGAAAAGAGCCAGCGATTAAGGAGAGAAAGAAAGAAAGCAGAGCACAAGTGGAGAAATGAGAAAACAACATTAATACTGCAGAAAAATGACAACTACACCAATGTCAGAAACAAGACCACATAGCCTGTAATGATTTTACGTTGAAAATTTGAAAAGATGTGTACAATTTAACTTGAGCTCGTCAACTCTCAAGTTTCCAGGCCAAAGTCCTTTATTGCTCAAGTAATTGTTTCCTTGACAGAAAGAGGAATCGAATAATTCATTCACACACACACTGTTTTCCAAATCTAAGAATCTCCAACTTTTGTCCAATATGGCAGGTGGAACTCGAGACTGAAATCACATCCGTTAAAGGAAAAGGGAAATTATTCCAGTGTCGTAACAAAAGCTGAACGGGAACACTTGAATATCTGTGGGAAAGCAAGGGGCGCCATCATTCCAACTTTTAGGCATATAGTCTGCGACCCACAATGATGCATCCTTGGACCTGGGTTTTTTTCTTTTGTTTTCACTTTTAATTTGTGTTTTTTTTCATGTTGTTTGTATTTGTATTCTAGTGTTAAGCAACCACCCCACCCCAAGCCCCCGGCCACAACACACAAACACAAAGCTCTTTTTCCTTTTTCTTTTTTGATAATAGAACAAACATAAAGGCATAAAGGCCTCTAATGTTCAACTTATAGACAGAAAGAGGTAGTAATCTTGCATGGCATTTGAACCAGTAGCTAGTGTGTCTAGAATGCTTGTGTTTTGGACACAAGCACAATGCCCGTGTCAATCCGGTCATGGATTTGAATACAAAAACAGATTTGGTGGTCTAGAAACACACAGGCATTGTAGCAACCCCTTTGAGTTAATGTTGCTCCCCAAAGAAGATCCAATCAAACCAAGAGCATCGATCCACATCTAAACCATTTCATAGTACACAAAAGTTCCTAGAGAACATAACCCCCCCAAAAGGGTACGGCCACCAATAAGCTAAGTTCCACTAAACTTGCCACTGTAGGTGAGGTGGAAAACAACAACATCACACATGATCAGTTGCCCTTTGATCAGGTTTAGGCAACCAATTAATAGAAATCATTATTGATTTAAGATACTGATAAAGGAGAGACTCTTAGTCTCTATTCACTGCTAGGCATGCAATTGGATATAGCATCCTCTTGGATCCTACCCGCAATCTCATGCACAGCTGCTGCAATTTCATCGACTGAAGTCAATCTACACTCATCTTCAACCTGCCTCAAAATCAAACACAAGTTTCGATATTTAACACAAGTTTCGATATTTAATTAGTACATGGACTTCTAATTTATTAAAGTAACAAGAAACTTATTCTATATATGCAAGTTACTTCAGCTAAATAGATCATTTGGCATCATTATACTTCATTTGGATGGATCAATGTACTCGTAACAGTAGAGGTTAAAGAGTAAAACTTCCTTTAAATATGGTTATCATTTAAAATCAAAAACCAATTTAAGTATCAAAAGAAGCAAAGAAAAGAAAAGATTACTAACCTTAACACTAAAAGAATATAACACCATCTGACCAACAGTTGTTACATTTAGGTGAAGAGTATAAAGGCCAAGAGAGTGCAATCCAGTCACCATCTTCAAGAGCTGTTTTGGGTGTCTTCTTGATAGTATCTTGAGGTTTGCATGCCTTTCGGTCATTGTCACTTCAACATCTGCAATGGCAATTGGTTGCTTCTCAGCCAACATTGAATCAGTACTTGGTGATGAGTTGTTGCTGTTGCTTTGTTTATTCGTCGAACTGGCAGTTGAATACTGAGAAAAGGAGAAAAAATCCGAGAAGAGAGAAGAGCAATTGGAGTTTGTACCAGATTGCACTTTATTTACTTGCTTATGAGCTTCAAGAGATTGGGTAAGTTTCTCCAGCTCCTTCACAAAGTTAATGGCCCCACCTATGATTGATGCTTGATCTGGCTGCACTAATAAATAAAAAAACTAATAAATTATATATATTCCATGAAATTAAATGAAGAGATAATAACCTCAGAAAGGTTGAAGATGATGTGAATATCCAGGTTGAGAGTCGACAAGTCTAAATCCTTCAAGTACAACATCTTTTACTCAGAGACATACTTTTCAAGAAAAAAAATCCATCAAACCTTGACAGAAAGTTAAATACAGTTTTGCACCACTTGATCCCCAGGTGTTTCTCAATGCTGGGATGCATTGAGAAAAGCATTTTACCAAAAAGGTTTTAGTGGCTGTTAACAATTCCCCAAGGTGTCATGTCGTCTGTGAATGCAAAGCAAGACATTTTAACCTAAAACAAGGTGCCATACAAGCAGTTTTACGTTTAAAAGAGTTTATCCGACAAAGTGAAGTGGATCGGAATATCTCTTAATATTTTTTTGAACAGGGATTCAATCTTATTGATATGAAAAGAAGGAGAAAAAAGAAAGAAAGAAGAGAAAAAGGCCTTACCCTTTGAACATAAGAGGGAGGCATCATGGATCGAATCACAGTAAGATAGTCATTCATTTGCTTCCTCCTATTGCGTTCAACCTTAATGTGAGTCATCCTTTGATGTGCAACTTCTGCTTCATCTTTGATGCTTATACGACGCTGTCTCTTTCGCCGGCCTGCAGCATTACCTCCGGTGAAGAACCCGCCCTTACAGGCACAGCTAATCTCTTGGGAGGAAGAGTTATTGGTGTCCCAGTTATTATTTGGATGGAAATCAGATCCAATATTACTGATTGTTGTGTTTAGGGTTTCATGGTAATTAGCCTTTTCTCCTTCAAGACCAAATCCATGGATCCATGTTGCACCTAGTCCTAAAGTACTAGAGGGATCTTGTTGGAATACAACAGTTTCTAATGCCATTTTCTCTCTCTCAAGCTCTTTTACAGTAACATGAGATCTAGAGACCGACAATACTATTGAAAATAGAGGATTCTTTCAACCTGGGAAATTAAGGCTCGAGTGAGCGAAAAAGAGGACAAGAACAAAACAACTTGAGAGGCTCAAGTGGTTCTTTAGCCTATTTTGTTCAATCCCGACAGACTAATAATTTGAAAGAACAATAAGTTTGTGGCTCTCTTTCAATTATGGGTTCACACAGTTCAGTGTTTTCTTTTAAAAGGAAAAAAATATTCAGGCCTTGTCTACCAATATGCATTTGCGACAGCAAGTTGCATGACAGGTTTTGTATGTTGTGCTTGAGATATGATTCTCTTTCACTCACCAATCTGAAGTTAGAAGTCTTCGTTTACTGGAAAGATTTGGCACCCTTGATTTTGTTTTGGATTTCAATTGTGCTTTCCAAGTACCGATAAATTTTAGATTAATTGTATTTGGATGATAAATTTTTAAATTTATAATAAATATTTTATTTTATTTTTTAAAATTATTTTTACTCAGTTTATTAGATTTTTTTATTAAAAAAATATTTTACTAAAATTACTTATGGTTACCAACGGATTAAGTTCATCAATATATTTTAAAGAGTTAAAATATAATTACTAGAAATATCACTACCATTGTTTAATCATCAATGAAAATATTAAATCATTGATAATATTAAAAAAATCATCGATGAAATTATAAATGGTTTTTTTTGCCAATGAAATATAATATATATTTGCCTATGAAAATACTGACAGAATAAAGTGGATAATATTTTTTTATTTGTCTTGCTTTTACGTCTGTAAATCTATCGATGATTACATTACCGAAAAAATAACCAAGAGAACATGAATTATTGAAGAAAGTTTTTCTGACAAACAGTAAATGTTTGTGAGTCTATCAGAAAAAATCATGCCAATAAAATCATTGTTTATCTATTGAAAAAATATTTTTTTGGTAAAATATAAAATTCATAGTGAGTCAAGAGAGATCAACTAAGTTAATTTAAATCAACAAAATCATTTTTTTTTTAAAGAAGCAAAATAAGATATGCAAAGATTGAAGTGATAACGGACCACATTTCTTTTCATCATATATATTCATCAAATATCTTTACAAAGATAATTAACAGTATTATAAATTACTCTATCCCTTTCTTATCTACAAAATATCTTTACTGTTACATTGAAAAAACTTAAATTGACTTTTTTTCTTAGTTGATTAACAACCGAAAGTATGCACCAACTATTCAGAAATTTAAAATTATTTGGAAAACTGATAAATAGAAATACATATTATCAATATATTGTTATTATTATATTAATAATCTCATTTTTTAAATTAATTTCTTATTTTCATGGGTGGCTTCACACCATGTATCATAATTTGTAGTTAGTAACATCTATAGATTATGTATGGTATCAAGATTCTAATTAATCAAATTTATTAGTTTAATGAGTAATTGATGCAGACGAAAAAAAGATAGAGCAATAAATAAGCAACATGAAATTCTGTTAAATAAAGTTATTATACAAAAATTCTAATTTAAAATTTTATTATTAAATATTTATCTTTAAATATTCTATTAAAATATAAGTTAAACAACTCTATTTATACAACTCCTAAGTTCTAAGTTTATCTTGAAGAGAGAAAAAAAATCCTAATAAATAATTATGAAGGTATCCTAATAATTCCTAAAGTAAATAGAAAAAATAAAATTATCAATCACAATATTTTATTTTCTAAACTTAATAAAATAAATAACTAAAAAAATAAATAATTTCTTCAAAAAAATCTCCTGATAATTCTTCCCGAGACAACGTATTTTGAAGTTCAAGTTATTATTGTCTTAATCTCATGTCTAATCACCTTTTTCTTTCTTCACTTTAGATGTAGAACAATTTAATTTTAGATGTCAATGTCAATCCCTTCACGTTAAAGTTTGCATAAAAAATAGTAATTAATAAATCATTTCTCTTTAATGGGCTTCTAGAATGATGAAATACAAACCTATAACTTACTTCATCAATACGTGATTAGTCATGTAGGGAACTCTGTGTGGAAAGCTTGCATATGTTAAAAATTAAAGGAAGAGATTGTTAATAATAGGGTACAAGGACAATCATCTATTATATTATTGTGAATTATAGCCTTTAATATATTTTTAAAACTTGAGTTCAATGATTTCTATATATATACATGTTAAAGAAGAAAAAAAATTGGATCCATGTTTAATTTATTCCGTGTATATATATATATATATATATATATATATATAAAAGGAAAGAAACAATTATGATTATTATTTATATATAGGTCCATATTACATCATTTTTTATTATATTTTAAAATTTAAATTAATCAATATCCTTAATTAATACTTACTATCTTAATACTTTTTACTGCACTCTCAAAACTTCATTCTTAACATTTGAGTTTTTAACCTCGTACCCAAGTTAAAAAAAATAATTTTTTTTTAATAATTTCTTTACAGCAAGTTGCGTGAGAGAATTGAAGTTGTATGTTGTGATGAAAAGAGAGATGTTCTTTTTTATCTTTTTTTTTTTCACAAGTGTTTAATATAATACTGAGAGAGCATATTTATGGATGATTTTGATTTTCTGTTGATTTTTGTTAGTCTTTTAATTTTCACCGTTTTAGTATAGGTGCTATCCTCATCCTCATCCTCATCATATTATTATTATTATTATAAATAGAGGGAAAATAGGCAAAAGACAAAGCAAAATGAGATGTAAAATAAGCTGATAATTGTTTATTATTATTATTATAATCAGAGAAGAAGGCAAATAAGCTGCTAAAAGATGTACATAGTATTTCTCTTTCAACCTCTCTTTATATTAATTTTTAAAACTAAAACTATTACAAAATTAATTCTAGTAATTATCACAATTAATTCTTGTGCTTTAATTACTCTCCATAAATAAGTGAAAAACCTGAATATTTTTGCTTTAAAAGCCATATGTTTTTTACTTAGATAATAAAATTGTTCAAAGAAGGTTACTATTCATGTTGTTTTTTCTTGGGATTACTAAACTAAGGCCCCGTTTGTTTATTGGAAAGTAATTTCCTTTTGGAAAGTGAATTCCGAGAAAATGAATTATTTTCTGATGTTTGATAGTGTAATGGAAAATAAGTTGGAAAACACTTTCCAGTGTTTGGTTATGTCATGGAAAATGAGCTGGAAAATAACTTATTAATGTTTTATTTTTCTCAAGTTTATTAAAATAATGAGAAATAAATCTTACAAATTAAAAATTTGAATGATAATGAAATTAAAAAATATATAATTTCATGAATTATCTCAAATAAAATAAATAATAATCAAAATAATAGAGATCAAATCTAAAAAATAAAAAATAATAAAAGATGAATAAATTAAAATAATAATAATTAACATTTCATAAATTATTTCAAATAAAATAAGTAACAATCAAAAGAATGAGGACCAAATTTGATACATAAAAAATTTCAATAAAAAAATGATAAGGAAAAAGCAAATAACAATTATAAAAATGAGAACCAAAGTTAATATAAAAATTAAATTTTAAGAGATGAAATTGAAAAATAGATATTCAAAACAAAATATATATAGCAATCAAAAGTTTGAAGACCAAATTTGATATAATCAGCAAATAATATGACATTTCTAAAATTTTCACAACTTCCAGAAAGTGTTTTCCGCCCAAATTTTCCAGGAAAACACTTTCCTGGAAACCAAGCCAAATTTTTCTTTGACTGGAAAGTATTTTTCGTTGATCAACTTTTCTAATAGCAAACAAACACAGGAAAGTTTGGAAAGTGGTTTCCCGGAAAGTAGTTTCCGAGAAACAAACATAGCCTAAATGAACTAGTATAAAAATTAATTTTTTACTAGCCAAAGAATTATTTTATAACAAATTCAAACTCAAGCCCACTGGCAAAAAATAATTCATTATAAGAAAAAAAATATTTTATAGCAAACTCAAACTCGAGGCCTAGGGTCTGAACCAAGTCAAGCGAGCATACATGTGGCTTAAGCCTAATGTTCACTTTGCTTATGCCCTTTCATATCTTTAAGATTTGGTTTCCCTACGGGTTCATTTTTAACTCTTCAGCTTCCCACTATATAGACTAGGGATGATAATGAGTACCCGCGGGGGTCAAATTTCTTGATATGTATACCCTATTTATTATTCATCGGGTAAGAAATTAGATATTCATCAACCATTCATTGGGTCTTGGATATCCATACGGGTATCCATTATGTACTATTACTTATTATTTAGTACTAAAAAACAAAATAGTTAATATATATATATATATATATATATATATATATATATATATATTGTGTGAGCGCGTACACTTGTGTTTTATGTCAATATTGAGATATGTATATATCATATTGTATTAAGAAAGAAATCTAAATGTTTTACAAATATATCTATATAATATAAATATATATTTCAAGATAGGTTTAAGCGGGTTTCGGGTCAGGTTTAATAATAGTCATACCCTATCTATTATCTATCGTATAAGATAACTATCCAAAAAACACTCATTTATTCGAGTTGAGTTAGGTCGTTATCCATCGAGTTCAGATTAAATTATCATCCTTAATACACACACACACACACACACACACTACAATAAAATCTTGTATTATTTCAATGTGAGATAAAAAGTTTTGGTTTTCACAAAAATACTCCAACCAAGAATTTTTTTTAAAATCAATTATTCATTTATCCATAATTTATTTTAATCATATTAATATTTCATGTTAAAGAGTTTTTGTTGGAGAATAATTTCTAATAAATTTAACCCTAAAAATAAATGAACTCCACTTTTAATTTAACCTCAAAAATATTCATTAACCCCATGTTTTTTTAAATAAATTTTAATATATTTTGAATTGAAAAGTACTATACACCATATTATGAAACACACATTAATGGAGGGAGAAAAAAAAAAGTTATCACCAATATATATTCCTAAATGAAACCGTTTGAGGTAAGGGTGTGCCCTTGGGTTGCGGGTGTGATGTAATTTTGGTCTTTCTAGATTAGTAAGAGGCCCGTAGCAGGTGGTAGGAGACAGCAAGATGTTAGAGAATCCATGTGTGACCAAACAAAACAAAGGGTAGTTCTTGATCCACTGTAATATATATAGAATGAAGGCACTCCCTTTCCAAGAATCGACCTAGCAATATGCATTGTGTAAGCTCATGGCATCCCACTTGTATGTCTTGATTGTTTTGTGACGATTCATTTCTCATTTTGTCACAAATCAAAAGATACAAATGTAACATAGAATAACAGCGTTTACATGCATGTTTTGAGGTTGATTTTCAAATTTAATTTGAACTTAGGATGAAGTCCATAAATTTAAGGTTGATTTTCAGGAAAATATATGTGCGTGTGTGTAGTCTTCTAAAATTATCCTGTTTTCGCTTTGCCCCTTCATTATATTTTGATTTTTTTATATTTAAAACAATAATTCCTTCATGTACATCATGTGCTAGACAACATTCATCGCAACATGCATAAAATATTTTGAAAAGTCAAAATACTCTTCACAATAAAAAGGGAAATTTTTTAGACAAAAAAAAAAATTCTCTAAAACGTAGAAAGCAAATAATTATCACTAATACATGATGGAGTATGAAGAGTTCATGCTACCCAAAAGTAGCATAAGTTATTATTCGCTATTTATATCATTCGTTTTTGTATTGATTTAATGGACATGCATGTATGAATATATTTAATATCATTTGTATTATTATATGTATGTGAGATTCATTGAATATTAATTAGGAATGTTCTAGTTGATCTCTATAGGGAGCATTATCCCTTTTTTAAATCCTCTAGGGTATTTCTTGGGCAGTGTCTCATATGCATAACTTTTTTAACGTCTTGCCATATTTTCTCTGGCTAGTATTTAAATTGTACGAAAATAATTAATTAAGCAAGATTCTGTGATCAAAACTACTGTAGTATATGGTTGTTACGTTATCAAATTACATGAAACAAATTCATATCGTGACGACTATTTAATTTGTCGTTAATATGTTAATAATTTTCTTTTCCTTGGAATTGAAGGAACACCAACGTACGTACGTGTTGGTTATCCATTAATTAAGTAATATATGAGAAAGTTGTGCTTCTACAAATTAAGATGGATAGTCCTGATCATTTAACAATATCGATTTTAAACATGATATAGCTCCCATGCATGCACCCTCTCTTCTTCGATCCCTCAATATTTTTTCAAGTACTGTTTTCCCAGTAAAGTTTAACCTTCCATCACTTCCATGAACGAGATTCTTTAACGATTCGTGTATGATTTAACCAAATGGCTATACAATATTGTGTTTTCAAACCGGAATTAGTGAAAGGCGCCGTGGTTTAATTCTTTAAAGAGATGAAACTGCGGGTTAATTACTTGTTTCACGTCTCAGTATAGTTCAGCAACTTGCTATGTGTCCGTACATGCAAGGTTAATTATTCTATGATATACAAAATTAGTTGATAGGCAGGCCATTCAAGCCATAGCATATAGCTAGCACGCCTTGGATTCCGGTGTACCTAACTATATATATATATATTAGCTAATTTCCACGAATTTTAAGCTGTAATAAGACATTGGAGTTTGTTTATACGTGCGTTGTACATCTAGCTATGCTTTATATTAATAGTTTTAAGCGTAATGAGACATTATATGTAATTAAAGAATCAATCAGTCTGCTAGCTAACTCTACATGGACCTAATTATTTGCGTGGACATGTACATTAAATATTATATATCGTTAGTAATTATTTATTGATATAGAGAGACAGAACTGATAGCTTAGGGCATATTCATGTTTCTGATCACAGCAAAATGTTAAAACGTTCCTTGATCGATTCTCAAAAAGAAAAGAAAACAATTAAGCATATATTGGAAAGATCGCAAGAGAATGAATGCTTTGGTCATCAAATAATTAATTCCTACAATAATGATTTACTGTATATATATGACTATTTTTGTCATGAATCTCTTTCTTTATGATTATTTTTTATTTTTTTCCTTGTTACTATAGACTTTATAGCAACCAAATTGCAAGCCCCCAGCTGGCCCCTTGATTAATTTGGATCTTTTCTAGTCTACGTCTTGATATAATATGAAGTTCACACTTCACTGTCGAATGTGTTCTCTTTTAACATTTTTGGGTATTAATCTCAGGCCAGTTTGTGTTCTTTCACACTGGATTTCTCTTTGGTCAAGTTTTGCACAAACTTTATGTACTCATCCTGCTATTACTTTAATTTCTCCTGGCCTTCTAAATGTTTGTTTGGTATTGTAGATTATTTTATATTTTTTGTTTAAAAATATATCAAAATGATATATTTTTTATTTTTTATATCAGTATATTAAAATTATTAAAAATTATTAAAAAAATATTAATTTGATATTTTTTTTCAAGTGAAACGCTCCAAAAAATATAAATTAATACACTCTCAAACACTCAATAAGTGCTTTGAATCAAATATATGAATTTATGGGATTTATATAGAACCATACATGTCATAAAATCTAAATGTGAGGGTTAATAAATTTTAAAGAATAAAGACTTCCAACATTTTAAACTTAACAAAACCAAGCTGCCACACATGATTTATTTCCTTCTATCCATAACCACCATTTATTTTTGCAAATCAAACTATTATGGAAAGAGAGTCCTTATATATGTAAATACCTTTCACAAGCTTAGTTATCATATGTAGTGTAATCCACTTTTAGTATTGTAAACAACCCTAAATATATAAATACAAAAGGATGGATGCTCTTATTGTTAAGAAACCATTACAATTATACAAAATCAATCTCTCAATTATCTCAACTTGGTATTAGAGCATCTCTCATATTCTTATTCTAAACAGACTTTGAACAAAACCAAACTACTGCACTAATCCCTCATCTTCTTTCCTATGCTGCATCGCCACTAATTTATGCTCTTTTTTTTTTTTTTTTCTGGTGTGTCCATTATTACTGCTGCTAGCCAAGTCTCTACAGATTTTCCTCTATCTCTCATGGCTGCTCCTATTTTTTCTAATGAGACCGCTATCATCATTCTTTCAAATACTCAGCGGGTAATCTCTTTAAAGCTTTCAAACACCAATTTTATTTATTGGTAGATGCATATGAAGCCAAATTAATTAGGCCAAGGCATGTATTCCTTTGTTGATGGTTCATTCCCATGTCCCCCTTCTCATAGAATCTCTATTGATATGTCATTTCCTACTCTTAATCCTTTGTATCTGTCATGAAAGCGACAAGACCGCTTGATCATGAGTGCACTTTTGTCCTCTCTTTCTACTGTAGTTTTGCATCTGGACAACTTTGGAAACAATCCTTACTTCTTCATCAAACTCATGAATTATACAACTTTATGGTTCATTCCAAGACTTAGGACGAAATGATAATTCTCTCAGCACCTATTTACAGAAGTCCAAGGATTTGACGAACTTGCTGTTACTAGCAGACCAATCTCCATTGAAAAAATTAATTTATATCTGTTTTAGGGGTTGTGCAGCGATTTTAAAGATCTTGTGACCATCTTTTGTACTAAGGCTGACCTTATCTCCTACATTGACCTTCATAACCACCTACTCACATATGAGTTTCTCGATAAGGCTTCTCACCAATCTATTATGATAGTTCCCATATTACCAACAGCAACACAACAACCTTAGCATTTTTTAAGCAGTGTCAGTCCATTTCCAATAATAGCAGAATGGATCATTTTCATGGAGGTTGGCAAACCAATAATCATAACGGTTATAATTATGGAAATCATGGATATGGTTCAAGTCAGAATTTTGGTACTAATAGTTATGGTTTTCTTTGTAGTTTCGAGTATCTATGTTTTCCATTTCATTCTACATATAATGCTTATAAATTAGACTTTCACTCATCTTCTTAAGTTTTTCTAGGCTATAGTACCTCTCATTTAGGTATCAGTGTCTTAATTTATCATCCAATCGTATTTACATTGTTCATCATTTTCGATTTCATGAAAATATTTTTTCTTTTAACAAGTTTAAACAGATATTAGCTTAAAACACATCACCCTCTCCTACACTTATACCGCCTCTAACGCCACCTATCACATTTTTTATCCCAACACCACTTGTATCTACTGCTCACCTTCAGCAAATTCCTATTAAAAAGAAGTAATTAATACCACTACTTATAATTAATTAAAAAGAAGTGGATATAAATTCTCAAACAAAAGAATCACACTGAATTTTGTATTAAATAAAATTTATAAAAAGCAATGAAGAAAAGGAGAGGTAGAGAGAGAGAGAGAGCACCTGATGTCAAGGAAATGAGAGCAATAAATAAAGGATACTTTGGTCGGGGAATTATAATTAAGACAAACATTCCAATTTGCAAGACATGAATATTTTAATTATTACAACCTTACTGTACTTCAACTTTATTGGCTTAGAAAATCGTGCTGTTTAGAATTTTGTTCTAAATGATATATTTAAAAAAAATAATTTTTTATTTAAAAGTATTTTTATATATTTTCTGAATAGGCTGAAATTAAAAATAATTTTAAAAAATTAAAAGATAAAATATTATGAGTGTGAATCAATTTCATATCATTAGTGTGAATCATTGGAAAGATGTAAAACTTTTTGTTAGCTTTTCCAAGCCCTATATAGTCCTTCAAATTCTAACCACAGCAAAGCAACATCATATTCGTCAACTTGTCTTGGGGGTGTTCACATTGCTAATTATCTTCATAACTGGTACTTGATTAAAATAGAAGTTAAATACTTTATTATACATATTTATATACTAATGACTGATTGATACTTTGATAGAGATAGCTTTGGTTTTTTCTGTCGTTTCTTTAGAAACTTGGCATTAATGATCTTGGTTTAGTTTTCCTTTTTCCTGTCAAGCACAATCTGATCATTAAAAAGCACTTCTTTTAGATTTTTTTTTTCTCTCGCACAGTGCCACCAGTTCATTCTAAAAAAAAAAGATTATTCAACTTTGTGGCTGTTAAAATAAAAAATATATATATAAAAACGTATCTCGTAATAATTTTAATAATTTACATTATGGAGTAAAAAAATGTATTTCTACAGTTAAAATCTCTCTTTTTTATGTTGTTGAAACCATGAATTTTTTATATTATATGAATAAAAACTCAAAGCAATTAAAATAAATATATTTCCTTATCCAAAACTCTCTTTTTGTTATTTTTTATTTTAACAAAAGTATTTCTTTCTTATAAAAAAAACTTGGTTTTTTAAATAAAAACTTATCGTATAGAAATTCTCAACCAAGAAAAAAAATATTATGTTTTGATATTCTCATGTGGCGTTATGAAAAGTAAAAGGATAATTAATTAATTCAAGAAAACAATATAAAAAATCAAAATTAAGAAAATAACAAAAATATATATTATCCTCAGACTATTCATGTACAATTTAAAAAAAAAGATTATTTATATTAGTTTCCTATATAATTATTCAAAAAAGTGCAAATATTACAACAAAAAAGTTTGAATGATTTCTTGAATATCACTTAAATCACTTATCTAAATAAAATAAGAATTTATTTTAAAATATATATAAAACAAGAAGTGGAAGCTCGTGTGCCTAACCTTTAAAAATAAATGTCGGTCATTCAAGTAAAAGCCCGCGCGCCTAGCCCATGGAGTTTTTCTAAGACAGTGAACAGCGCGTTGCCTGCTACAATAGTCTTCAGCCGCCTAGGCCACCTCTAGTGACCGAACAATCAAGGTTTTTTTTGTTCTTGAAAGGGCAAAACAGTGGATGCACAGTGCCTTCTTGCAATTCTTATTTTTAATTTTAATTATCATATCACACGGTGCCTTCTTGCAGAGAAAATCCGCAGCCGTATAATAAAAGAAGCTTACAGCAGCGGGCAAAAAGAAAAATAAAAAAAAATGGAGTCCCATCAATTAAGCGTAATCAATAATTAAACCCTCGTCATTATTAGGACTGAAATTTAAGAGGGATTACGGCACCGATATTAGAACCCTGTTCTGCTCGACTGGTTGTTTTCTGAATTATTGAACGTGATTAAAGGCTAGATTTGATGTAAGTTTGTCTTGTTTTGTGTAATTGAAAAGAGTACTTAAATCGAGCCTAATCCTCAGCCACGGGCGTCTACACACGGTTGCTTCGGCATGTCCTGACTAGGCCCAGTGACAAGAATTCATCGCCGAGACAGGAACTGAAATGATGGAAAAAGGTGTCGGGAAGAGGACAGTAGAGTGCCTGTCCTGTTTAACTTTATATTTTCAAGGGGCTTCGAATGGGCTAGATAATTCCATCTGTACCCATGCACCTAGCCACTACACTTCTACCAAAATCCTTGTTACGTACAATTCATTTTTTTGTGAAACGTCACGGCTGACCACTTCACATGCAGCTTGCCAGTCAACTTGCTAGAAAATGTTCGATCCCGTGATGTTCACTCATACAGTACGAATTATACAAGATACAGGCATAGTAATGTGCTATACTACGAGTCTGTATTTTTTCTTGTAAAAATAATGTTAAGATAAAAATAATATTTATGTATTGTAATTGCCGTTCAAAAAAATTAAGTTTAATAAATTAATTTAATTTTAATAAAAAAATAGACTATTAATAAATAAACTCGGAGAGTATCAAAATATCAACTCCAAAAAAAGAAGAGGATCAAGAAGAAAATAGTGTTTTTAATGTTAAAAGTAGCATGTGGCAGAGTTATGAATAAAATAAATTGGAAATTGGAGACCGAAACATAACTTTTTATTTTATTTTATTTTTGAGAAGATTATTATTATGTACCAAAATGAATAATGATAAACTTGTTCTAAATGTCCTACAAAAGGAGATCATTTTTTTTTTTTTTTAGTTTCGAGGGATCATAGCTCCTCCCATCCTCTTCTTGGCTCCATCCATGTGTTTGGTTCGCAGTCAAGTTGGTTTTATAATTAAAACTATATTTCTAGGTCTATGCTATATCGGAAGGCCAAGATATTTTTATATATATTAAAAAAATATTCAGGGTAATGTAAATGTGTTTTTAAAAAAGTAAACAAAAACACGACACGAGACATACACCTAACTCGGCAAAAAAATCATATAACTTAATTAGATAATAAAAAACTAGATAACAATAATAAATGGATTAATTTAAATAAAAAAAGAATCATGGAACCTGCAAAAAAAAAAGTTGATGAAACAAAAAAGGTGACGAAACTAACATTCTAGTCAATTAAATGGGAAAAAAAGTAAAAAAAGAAAAAGAAAAGTAAAGAAAGAAAACCGACGTGAGCTAACCTAAGTGAGTATGTTGAATATACAATCCATGTAATGAGACTGGGACAGGCCAATATGCAAAAAAAAAAAAAAAAAAAAAGTTGAAGTCTACCTCTAACAAATTCAATATAAATCGATGAAATTGAAAAAAAAATCAATTAAAAAAAAACAAGTAACAAACCGGGCAGGTTAACCAAATTCTATGACATAGATCATGCGAATAAGTTAACCCAGTAGAAGAGAAATAAAAAAAGATGATGAAGTTGAATTCTAAAACAACCCAGCAGTTAAGGACAGTCACAAAAATATTATAATAAAAAACCAAGCCAACCTGGTCTATCCCACCAAACTCGTGGTCTAAATGATGGGACCATGATAAACAAATCAAAAAAATCATGAAGTCCCATATAAAAAAACTGCATCCTTGAAGGGTGGAATTGACAGGGAAGATTAATCATTAGTCAATCTAATGTTGAAGGGTAAAATAAAAAAAAATTCAAAGTAAATTCAATAGAGAATGACAAATAAAAAAAAACCAAGATAATCTGGGTCATTTTCAAAATCAATGAAGATTTTTATAGAAAGCAAATAAATAAAAATAATGGAGCCTAATCTCCAATTGAATAAATGTTGAAGGATGAACTAAAAAGAGTATGAGCTTAAAAAAAAGGGAAAACAAACAAACTAAAGCAAGCCTTCTAAGCTAAGTTGATCTCAAAAACTTGCTAACTCGTAAAATTTTAGACCAAGGCTTAACAAGAAGTTCAATTCTCAATCAATTTAATGTTAAAAGATGAAATAGAAAAAAAAACTATCAATTTAAAAAATTTGCCAAAGTAAAAAAAAAATAACAATTAAAAAAATAGGGATCAAATTTGATAGGAAAAAAAAACTTAAGGAGGATCAAATTGTAGCTCGTGAAATCCTAGACCCAAACTCAATCAAGAAACTCAATTCCCAACCAATTTAATATTTAAAAATGAAATCAGAAAAGATATCAATTAAAAAGAATTTCAAAGTAAAAAATAGTAATAAAAAATGATGATTAAATATGATAGGAAAAAAAACCAAAGGATGATGAAATTGTAAAACAAAAAATCAATTTTAAAAACCATACCAAACAAAACAAACTTACCCTGAGACAACCTGAGTTAAGCCATGAAACTCGCGACACAACACATAAGATTGGAAAAAACCCCAAAGAATGATGGAATTAAAAAAAAATCAATTGTTAAAAAAAATCTAAAAAATATCTTGGTCACTTATATTAACCTTTTAAACCTATGATGTAGGTCATGAGGCTGAAATTATCATGAAGCCAAATTTCCTATTAACAAAATCACGATCAACAAAATATCAATGGATGAAATTGAAAAGGAAAGTTTCAATAAAAAAAATATCAAAAGTAAAATAAATAGCAATTAAAAAAATAAGAATCAAATTTGAAATAAAAATAAAATTAAATTTTGAGGGATGCAATTAAAAAACAAATTCAATTAAGAAAAAAAATAAAGACTAAATTTGATAGATAAACAATCAATGGATGATGAGATTAAAAGAAATTTCAATTCCATGAATTATTTTAAAAAAATAAAAAAATAAATACCTAATATGAAAGAAATTTTTTTTTGAAGGGCTGCTTTAAAATGTTAATGAGTCTGGAACTACCGCAAAAAAAATTGCTACAGTAATTGTTGCATGAGTTTTAGTTTTTTTCAGTATTGTTTTCAAACAACTATAGCCTTCGGAATAATAGGTCAATCATTGTGTTGGTGAATCAAATCATACGCAAGCTATAGCTCGTTTGGCATTGCTTATCAACTAGCTGTTTATCTAAAAAAGCGAAACCAGAAAAGGCCTAACCAATCAAGCATGTCATCGTGTTATTGGAATAAGTTTATAGGGAAGTTAACCATCTAGATGGTGGCCCAATGATAAAAACTTGAGATTAAAAGGTTTGCTCTCTCTGTGGTCTCAGGTTCGAGCGCTGTGGTTACTCATATGATGGCCACTGGAGACTTACATGATCGTTAACTTCAGGACCCGTGGGATTAGTCGAGGTGCGCGCAAGCTGGCCCGGACATCTACGTTAAACTAAAAAAAAAAAGAGTTTACAGGGAAGTCTGTCCTTCCTACACCATGGCACATGTGGTGGAAGCATTTGGCTCCTCTCGACCAACCCTAAAGAGGTGGTTTTTCTTTGTCTTTTAGGAATTAAATAATGAAATCTCTCGTCCCCCGAGCAGTGACCTTTTAGGCTTTTATGCCCTATTTCTAAAGAATCGAAACCCTAGCCGTTGGTTTTGCACTTGCCAAGTTTTATTACTTATTAATGATGGTGGCACAGGCTCTGCTAGCCATTTCGAGAGAGTTCTCTGTGGAAAAGCCCACTTGAAAAGGTCGCTTGGAATTTGGAGAGATCATTCATCATAATGGGGGATATTCCTTTTTTTTTATTATTATTCTTTTTCACTTTTGCCATCAAATCTAGTTCCATTTTATTTGTTTGAAAGTAATTTTATCCTGGAAAGTAGTTTATAGAGGAAGTTAATTTCTAAAAGTTAAATTATTTTTTATTATTATTTGGTTGTGTCGTGAAAAAATAATAAGCTGGAAAATAACTTATTAATGTTTTATTTTTTAAAATTTATTAAAAGAATAAGGACCAAATCTGATAGATAAAAAGTTGAAGAATGATGAAATTGAAAAAAATATTTAATTTCATAATTTAATTCAAATAAAACAAATGGCAATCAAAATAATGAAGACCAAATCTGATGAATAAAAAAGATTGAAAGATGATGAAATTGAAAAAAAAATTAATTTCATAAATTATTTAAAATAAAATAAATAGTAATAAAAAAACATTCAAAAGAATAAGGATGAAAATTAAAACACAAAATAAATTTTATATAATGATTGAAGGGTGAAATTGATAAGAAAAATAAATTTAGCAAAAGGACCTAAAAAAATCAAAAGAATAAGGATAAAATTGATAAAAATAATAT